>NW_022589893.1:0-81672 GCF_004348235.1 Phoca vitulina
ACTTGGAGTGAGCATTTTGTAATGTATACAGTTGTTGGATCACTATGCGGTACATCTGAAACTAATTTAGTATATGTCAACTCCACTTCAACTAAAACAAAAAAATTTTTTTTGAATAAATAAACTCCTATCTTCCATATGTACACTCTCTAGGCCCTTAGATTAACCTAGAGCTTGATGTTCTGCTTAGGACCATTTTTGCCTTCTAGTGTGCCTTCCATTAGACTCATTAGTCCTACTCATTACTTTCTTTTTCTTGGTTTACTAGTACTTCCTTGCATCCTGTGCCATTGACCACTTTCAACTTACTCCCCATCCCAATGAATTAGACCTAGAGTTTCCTTATGATGTTTTAAAACAATCAGCATAGAACTCCTTGTCTTTCAGTTAAAATAATATTTATTTGTGTTTATCTAATTACAGCGGTGATGTGATGCATCATAATTTATTTAAGCAATTTGATATTGTTAAAAATTTTGGTTTTTTTCAGTATTTGCTATTATAAATTATATGAGGTGACAACCTTACATGAACCTCTGTGATTTTAAACACTATGTCATTTAACATCTGTGATTTTTCTCCTGTGAATACATTTATAGAAGTATAACTGTTGAGCAAAAAAAGTGTATTTTTTTTTAAATTTAACATGTTGCTAAATTGCTCTCCATAAAAGCTGTTCCAATTTATCCTCCCACCCTCATGTGGGAAGTGCCTGTTTCTCCATCTTCCCTGTTATTTTCAATCCACACTGCCAGGCTTAGTCTATAAAGTGGCCCTATATCTTGCTTGGGCATGTGTAGTCAGCATACAGAAGTTCCTGTGAGATGACTAGAGAACAGATATTCTTATCCTGATTAGAAGAAATAAGTTCATATATTGACAAGTTAAGCAAGCTATGGAAATTCTACAGTAGCAAGCAGTCGGAGGCAAAGTCCTAGTGCTGCTTAGCCTAGATCAGTGTTTGCTCCATGCAAACAGCAGGCATGACTTCTTTTGCCTACATTTTTTAAATCGGAAGATTTAACATAAAAAATCTAGATTTATGGCTTTTGTAGGAAAAAAATAGGACATCTGGAAACAGTATGCTCACCAGGTACAACCAACTAGAGCTAAGACATGCTGCCCCCTTCAGACAAGGCAGGTACCTCCAGGTGACCACCTACATAGCCCACCTACCTGGCTTCACTCATTAATGTTACCTGCCTCACCCCTGTCAGCATGTGAATTTGAAACTCTACCCCAAGTATTATTTCTTTACAGAAATAACAGTAGAATTCTGTTGGAACAGAATTACAACAGAGATTTAGATGTACTGAAGATCAAACCATGACCTCTGAAATGTATCAACAACAGTAGGGCTTCTGAGTTGGTGCATACTAGACAGTTCTACATTATAAAGAGATTTTATCATAATGTGTTTACATAAATATATACATAATTCTTATATTGAAATATGCATACAACAAATATAATTGCTAGTCTATTATTAGAAAATATATGCAACAATAGACTTTAAACAAGAAATACTAGAATTTTGTTCACACATACTTCCCAATTTAATTCAAACTCAAACTGCAATAAGCTTACTTGGAAAAATAATAGCCAATTAAAAAACTTAAATATCTAGCCCGTGATCTGAGGACAGAATTATATTCATTTCATTAAGTTCAAAAGTGTAATTAGACATATATCTGTGCATGGTGTCAGAATTCTGCAGGCAGTTAGTTATGCAAGACCATGCAGGAATTAAAGCCTTTGAAATAGGTGTTCTGAAGTCTTTTCAATTGCAACATAAATATAATCATGCAGAGTAAAGATGGCAAAACCCTCAGGAGAAAGCTGAACAAATGATAGGAGTATAAGCACATACCTTTGTTAGAAGAAATAGGCCTGAGGTTTTATTTTAGTAAATCTTAGTTAAACATATCAAGAGGATTTATGCTAAGGTTTGCAAGTAATATAGAGTTACTTTAAAGCACAAGGCATGGGTCTTAAGATGTCTTCTATAAAGTGATTTATATGACAAGTAAGAAAGAGAATATTTTAAAGGTTTGTTTTATTTCAATGACTTCTGAGATAAAAATAAATGCCTTCTTCACCAAAACATCTATTGCCCTGCAACAGTAGCAAAAGATTAAATGAATAAAGAATTTAGAAGTGTGCTAATCTGGTTAATTTAAAACACAATAGTGCCTGCTATTCCAGCTTTCCAGATCTTAGTATCTACTTTAGTATTTTTTATTTCTTAATTATTTATCAAGGAGAATTTCAAAACATATACAAAAATAGAGTAGCATAAGGAATCTCCATGTACCCATCACCCAGCCTTACTAACTATCAAATGTTGGCAAATCCTGCCATACCCACAACCCCAACCACCTTGCCTCTTTTGAATTCATTTGAAGCAAATCACAGATATCATAACATTTTATCCATAAATATTTCAGTACATATCTCTGAAAGATGTCTTTTTTCCTTAAACGTAACCACACTACCATGATCACACCTGAAAAACAAAATAATTCCTCAATATTGTCAAATTTCCTATTAGCATTCTAAGCTCCAATTGTCTCACAAATGTCATAATTCTTATAACTTACTTTTTTAAATCAGGCTTGAAATAAGGTACTTACATTGTAATTATTACTTCGTCTTTTATGTTGCTTTATATTGTTAGGTTCCTTCTCCATCTCTTTTTTTTCTTGAAATTTATTTCATAAAACAAATTAAGTTTTAAAATGAACTGTAACTATAGGAAATAAAATTTAAACTTGGTTTTTGTTTTTCAAAAAATTAATATCTAATTAAAACGGGGGGAAAGGGAATCAATGTTTGGTAAAATGTGTATAAATGAGTATATGGGTGTGTGAGAGTCAGCATCCTTTTTAGGAACATTTAGCAACAATGTGATCACTCATTTACTCTTGCAGGCATTCATTTATTTACTCTTCCATCCATCCATCCACCCATCCATCTATCCATCCAACAGCACTCTCTGAGCATTCTATATGCCAGCACTCCTGTAGTCGGTAGGGCCTACCAATAAGACACTTCTCCCTGCCCTCAAGCTGCTTGCTCATTTAAGAGTCAGAACTATAAACAAATACAGTGTGGCAGGTGCTCCAATTATTTCTGCAGTCCAATTACACAACAAAGAAGGAATTGCCTCTCCATGCTCTATTTCTAAATTTGTACTTGATTTTTGAATCCCCCAATAATCTGGGTCAATGTGGACATTCTGTGCCTTGAAGATTATTTCCAACTCAGCACTTCCTAACACAGGAACAACAATACCTTCTTATTACACTTCTGTTCCTCAGAAGGCACTGATTCCAGTCCAGTATGCACCTACACGCATTATCACCTTCATCAATTAACTTCATGTTTGTAAAGCGTCCATTGAGACCCAGTTCACTGTGCACCACGTAGGAAGGACCAGCTGCTGCACAAGGTGAGCTTGTACAGGCATATACTTGCACAGTGCATATGTGACCTAGCCATGCATCAGTAGATATTCCTCCGCACTCGTAGAACAGAAAGTTGGCTTTACAGTGTTGACTTCTTCACTAAAAAATGAAAGGCCTTTTCTCCCTTCTCGATCTAGCTGAGAGCTTCATATAATCTTTTTTAATAACCCACAGGAAATTTTCATGCATCCTTGTCAGGTCAGGAAAGCCTTGCAGCCAGGTCCCCTCTCAAACTTGGTAAGACTTCATCTTGCCCAGGTTTCTGTGTCACTCCTATCCAGGCAATCTACAGTCAGCCTCTGCTTGAGCATACTAATCTATCTCAGTGGATCCAAAGACCTATAGCATACTCCTCCAGAGTTGCTGCCTTCCTTAAGCATCCTACCTCACTGATATCCAAGCTATCTTTTTTAGGAGGTGGTGGGAATCTATAGTAAGTAAATCTGAAATATGTGACTCTGGAAACTGTGTAAAAGGAGAAGGCTAAGCTCAAGAGAAAGATTGGATCCCAGGTGATCCAACAGGGAGGAGAAGATGTGGGGCAGTCAGGGAAGGTACAGAGGCTGGAGAAGCATGGTGGGCTAGCAAATTATCTATCCTACATAGAGCCAGTCTTCCTCTTACACTCTACCTCCAATCAATTGTAAATCCTGTGGGCTCCTCCTTCAGAATATTTCTAGAATCTGACTACTCCTCCTCCCACTATACACCACAGCTCCAGCCATCATCATCTCTTACCTAGATCAATGTCATGGCTTTTTAACTGGTCTCCCGGGGCGCCTGGGTGGCTCAGTTGGTTAAGCGACTGCCTTCGGCTCAGGTCATGATCCTGGAGTCCCGGGATCGAGTCCCACATCAGGCTCCCTGCTCAGCAGGGAGTCTGCTTCTCCCTCTGACCCTCCTCCCTCTCATGCTCTCTGTCTCTCATTGTCTCTCTCGCAAATAAATAAAATCTTAAAAAAAAAAAAAAAATTTAACTGGTCTCCCTCCTTCCTCACCAGATGCTCTCCCACTTCTGGACCTTTGCATTTGCAGTTGCCTCTCCCTGAAGTTCTTCCTCTAGGTGCCTTGTCGCTCACTCTTCACCTCTTTCAGGTCTTTGTTCAAATGTTACTTTGTTTCTGAAGCCTTCCTCCAACCCCCATTCTTAGAAATATCACACACACACTCACATCCAAATCTCCCTTTTAACTTCCCTAGCTAATTTTTCTTCACTTTGTTATACACTGTATTTTTTCTTTTTCAGTTTGCTTATTGTCTGTTTCCCATCTTCTCCCTAGAAGGTTAGTTAGCTTTATGAGGATGTAAATTTTGTCTTTTTGTTCACCGCTGTGTTCTTAGTGCCTAAAAGTACCTGGCACATAGTAGGTGCTTGGTAAACACTGAATGAATCAATGAATCAATCAATGACTTCTTCTCTCAAGGAATTAGGGAGATTTCTGCATGACACCAAGTTAGGCATAACTCTTATCTTTGAGACACAGAAACGCAGTGATACTTTAATGGTAATAGCAAAGGTGTATCTAATATAGTTATGAACTGAATTGGGAATGTTAGGTGTGTGGGGAGGTCCTTGGTAAATTGGGACAAGAATCAGCTAAAATTCGTAGTTGTGCTAAGGATGCTCAGAGTAATAAAAAGAAAATGCTGGAGAGTAAGGAGGCCCTGATCACCTATGTCACCATGCTCCTGTGGTCCAATATTATAGCCCTTCACTTAATACACACTTCTACCCCCACCCACCACACACACACACACACACACACCTGTATTTTCCCTGTGCTAGGTTTCCAACTCTCACTAAAGAATGTTCCAAGAACCAACCCTTTGTTCAGATGCCCTCATCCTCCAGGTAAATTTTCTTTCACAATTTTCTAAGATCTTCTTTTGACAATTGACCCTATCAAGGCTACTTCTTTTTTTTTTTTTTTTAAGATTTTGTTTATTTATTTGACAGAGAGAGACACAGTGAGAGAGGGAACACAAGCAGGGGGAGTGGGAGAGGGAGAAGCAGGCTTGGGAGAGGGAGAAGCAGGCTCCCCGCCGAGCAGGGAGCCCCACGTGGGACTCAATCCTGGGACCCTGGGATCATGACCTGAGCCGAAGGCAGACGCTTAACGACTGAGCCACCCAGGCGCCCCTATCAGGACTACTTGCAAGTGAAACACTGAACCTCAAAACAAGGCATCAGAATCTTAACTCCTCTCTTCCAAGGATGTCCTTTGGCCCCCATGCAAGTTTTCCCTGCTCCCTCCCCACAGGTATTTGATTTTCACAACCAAAATGGATGGGAAGACAGAGCCTCTGTCAGGCCAACAAATGTCCAGTTACACTCTTCCCCAGTATAGTATCAATGGCCTTACATGTCCAAAACTAAGAGGGGCTACTTAAAGGTATTCCTCCAACAGAGACCTCTGCACCAAGGTGATGTTAAAAAACAAATGACTAAATAACCAAATCCTCTGAGCTGTGAGCATGTATGGATTTAATGTTGAAAAATCCTACTGAATTAAACTGTTTATTACTGCATGCTCCTTGGTATATCTGGGGTGTTTTTTAAGATTTTATTTATTTATTTGAGAGAGAGAGAGAGAGAGAGATGGCAAAAGAGAGCACAATCAAGATGGGGGGGGTGTGGGGGGAGAGGGAGAAGCAGGCTCCCCGCTGAGCAGGGAGCCCAATGTGAGTCTGGATCCCAGGACCCTGGGATCATGACCTGACCCGAAGGCAGACACTTAAGCGACTGAGCCACCCAGGCGCCCCTCAACCATCTATTAATAAAGAATTTTTGACAGAGCAAGAAGAGCTTGAGTTTAGGTATGGCCAGTTGTTGCCCATCTTAAATGGGGCAGAAAATCTATTATGCTAATGTGCATTTGTAATAGGCAAATTTTTTTAACAAATTGTGAATTAAGTGGGTTTTAATTGGGGAGTATGAGTGATGTCCATTGTGATTGATCTTATTAAAAGGATAAATCTTTTATGCATGAAGTTTTAATATTTCAACCATGAGATTAGCACTGTTACATTGCAAATCTCATTTAAATTGTTTGCCAAAGGCCTGAATTAAAAACAATTTATGATAATACAAAGTCATCACGGCCAGAAAGCAATGACAGATAACTTTTAGTGAGTTTCAGAAAATTGTTCATTTAACAAAATGGTTTCCAAGTCAAATTTGATACATCTGTGAAAGAAAATCTTAGTGATGTGCTAATTACCTTAGGGGGTTTATTACTTTTAAAAAGTGTTAAAATTAGTTATATCTAGAGAAGGAACTCCAATTCCTTTGTCGCAATGAATAATGCAAAGGTTTGTTTAAATCCATGCAGTCCTATTTATAAAAGAACACCTGGGTAGCTTTATTTTGAGCTTAGAACAAAACATAAAATTGTTGAGAACATGATATTTAAATATACTCATTTACATTCTTAGGCAGATCAGCAGTGGTAAAATAGCCTTGCTGAGAATATAGAAATCTAGATCAATGATGTTGTATCAACCAGTAGCCTTCAGTAAGAGGAAAAGGGGAGAATGTTAAGATCATCAGGACGCAGGTACTGATAGTGTCTCCCTTGTGGAAGGAAAAAGGGCAGGTCACCCCCTTAGTGAATGCAGAGAGAGAATTTCTGGCAGCAGGGACTCTACTTTTACTCTGTTCTAGTCTGTTGCCCTCCTTTCAACCCACTCCTGGCTCAAATGTGTCCCTTCCAGCACTCCCACCCTCTCCAACACACCCACATGTGCACATACACACACCCCAGTATCTCTGTTGAAATCTCCCCAAATTCTCTTCCCTCCTTTTTTTGGAGACCACCACTTTCACGGGCCACGACCAGCCTCAGAATACCCCATACCCTGAGCTGAATTGGGGGTGGGGGAGCCGGGCAGCTGCCTAGAGCACCAGCCCATAATGGGAATGAGATGTGTCACCACAGGAATAAATCTGACACATGACCACACATGGCTCCTTAACCAGCACAATGTAATTTGGTCCTGCTCCTGGGGTGGAAGAGAGACCCCTCAAATGAAAAGTGGAAACCAAAATAAAAATCTTCACCAGAGGGGCGCCTGGGTGGCTCAGTCGTTAAGTGTCTGCTTTCGGCTCAGGTCATGATCCCAGGGTCCTGGGATCGAGCCCCGCATCGGGCTCCCTGTTCGGCGGGAAGCCTGCTTCTCCCTCTCCCACTCCCCCTGCTTGTGTTCCCTCTCTCGCTGTGTCTCTCTGTCAAATAAATAAATCTTTTTAAAAAAATCTTCACTAAAACACTCCAACCTCTGTTAAATGATTTTTCTATGTACACATGACAATTTCTATATTCACAGTAGATCACCAAAGTGAGCCTCTGATGTCAGCTCTCTTCAGAAACTGAAAACTGCTGTTTACCAGTAATAAGTCTTAGGACCCACATCCATGTACATTTCTACTATTGTTACAGAATACAAATGCTGAACACCACCCAGGTGTGTGTGATAGAAAAGCTATAGAAGTAAAGGGATATCCAAATGAGTGAAAATGGTAGTAACTTCAAGGTACATCAATCCTTCATTATGTACATACTACTTTTATTAATAGAAAATCACTCCCTCCCCTCCTTAACTAAATACATTTTGAATGAATATTGAATAAGTATAAGGTTGAAGGAAGACCAAATCACTAGTCAGAATAGAGGCCCATGGCATAAATCAGAAACTAGTCTGGAAGTAAGGCCATGATACCTGAGCGACTGACAAAACCACCCACCTTTGCTGGCTCCCACCTACTGTCTTGGTCTTCCAGGCTGGTGGCCACTCCCAAGTCATCTGAGGTCACAGCAATCTGGCCTCCCCCAAACTCTCTCTCCACAACACTTGGACTAGTAGCTTCAAGTCCAGGCCTGAGAGAGAGTTGCTGAAGGAGGTCGTGCTGGCTTGGCTACCATCTTTAGGCCTGGCACCATCACCCTTTCCCATAGCATCCTCATTCAAGCCTGGGAGATCAGGCCCATTTCCCTCTTCCCATACTGCAGCGGATGCCCGCCTTTCCCCTACTCCTACAATCTCTTCCACCACCAGCCTTCCTGTTTCCCGGAAATATTCATCTTCTCTCTCCATTCAGGCTGCCACTTCCCCATGGTGTGCACTGAGCAGATTCATTCTTGGGTTTCATTTTGAACTTCTCTCTACTGTGTCCTCAGAGTGCTATCATGGAAGCCCACCATGGAAGTAAGAGTAATGAATTGGCAGTAAGCATTGACAGAAACCCATTTCTTGCTTTCTCGAACACATCCAGCCCTTACAGGGGACAGAACCTCACATTGCCCCTCCACATGTTTGCCCTCTGTCTGTGTCCCATATGAGCATTGCCCTGCCCAGAATATTATTAGATTCTACTCACCAGAGACAGAAGATTGAAATCCACATACAAAGGGTCATGAGTACCCTTCTTAGTCACCGAGGGAGCAATAATTTTTAACATGGTAACAACAACCACATTTCTGTCTCTAAAAATCCCCAGAAGTAAAACCCCCTTCTGACAGTTCACTGCCCTCATTCAAAGCCTCACCAAAATTGAACCTATATACTGATTTGTGGTATATAGTACTTAGATTTATCCCAAGAGACCATAAAAGATTTCAAGATTATATTATAATGAAGGTTGAATAATTTTTAATTAATAAAACCTTTATGGAATAATTTTTAACTAACACTCATGAGAATCAGACACTACTTATAATGATAAATTATCATTTAAAATGCAAAGTGTGCAGACATACTAGGGAATAACCACATTAATTACTCACTACAGCCATTAAAATGTTTCCTAGAGTTGCTTCATGCAGTCTCCACCACCTGGGATGCCCTTCTGCTTTCTCCCTGATAATTTAAATCTATTGTTCCCTTCAAGACCCAACTTCAGTCTCACTTTGTCCAAGAAGCCTTCTCTTTCCAGCCCCACTAGCACATAAATGCATACAGGTCACTTTGTCATTAAGTTCTTTTAGGTTTAACACTATCTCTTTTGTTTTCTTTGCAGAGCCTACTAAAACAGCTTAAATGCAAAAGACGAAACACCCCCCCAGAGTGCAAGATACCATACCCACAAAAACTGTTGGGCCAATGGATAAATGACCAAGAAAGTCAATTTATCAGTTAATCAATCAATGCATAAAGCCATAAATTTGGAGCCCTGAAAGTTATACACTGAAGCTTAAGTTTACCAAATAATATTATCCATGCCTAAAAAGTATAGATTCAGATTGGAAGTAATGAGATAGGAGTTCAAGCTGTGTTTGGCCATGAAAACCAAACACTAGACAAGTTATTTTACATGTCTTAGAAATCGTTTCCTCATTTTTTTAAAACACAATACCAAATTAAATGAGAGAATGAATGAGCAAAGATCTCATAAGTGATGTAAGTGCTAGTAATCACCAGTATTATTTAAATGAAGAAAAAGGAAATTAGGCACAGGAAAAATCTGTGCAGTAAGCTTAGTTCTGAAACATGCACTTAGAAATATAATATTTGAACCAAACAAAGGTATTGTTTTTCCTCAATATTCAGCGTATTTGTATTCTCTAGCTTATTATTTTGTAATTGATGGCAAAGCTATATAAATGGCTTTGTTTGGAGATTGTTGCACATCTCACATTGTTTCCTTGCTGTGGAGTAACATAATCAAGTGGAAATAGAGAAAATTTTTTGTCAAAGATTTCTTTCTGTAGGCAAGATGCTGCTTTTTTCTAAGTATCTTTTAGCTGTTGACTGTTTTATAACAATTGGTATAAATATAAAAATGGTAAACAATGTTTATTATTTGCACACAAGTGAGTCTGAATTGGGGGCTTTTACTGCCAGTCATTCCCAATGCAATCTCAAGAATGTAATAGGCAATCAGACAGTGATTTATCTGACCCATTATTGAGAAAGAACCAAGAAAAATCTAAACATGATTTGGCTCACTCATGTGCACATTGCAAATAAAAAACAGTGAATTATCTGAGCCTTTGTCATGATTTTCTATGCTAAACATATTTACTATTTGAAAATTTGTTTTTATTGCTGCCCTTAATTTTTCTTTGTTCAATCATAGAAAGATATACAGGAGGAAAGTAAATATAATGGAGTTTCCTAAAGGAAAGATATCTAAAAATCAAGCTAGTGGCTGTACTAGAAAATTAATTTTATAGGCTTTCTGAGGGTGAGGTGTATTGTTCCAGTGTCATGCCCAAATTCCAGCTAGGGTAATTACTTCAGTTTATTCTGCCTGCAGGAAATGCCTCCTGTGGTCTGGCCACCGGACTCTATCACATCGCTAAAACTGTTGGGTAAGTGGTCTGCTAAGCGGCTGTCATGTGGTTACATTTCAAGTGAAGATGAAGCAGGCTTGTGTGTCAAGTGGGTTTTAAGTCCCAAAACAAAGTCCAAGTCACACAATATGCTTTTAGTTATTTATCTATGATGAACAATTATGTTATGAAGTTCATTTGAAAAAACAGTGCAGTGTTCCACCATGTAAAAAATAAGCCACAGATGAAGTACTTTACAAGTTAGTTTAGTAACTAATTAGCAGTTGCTTTTGTGCCTGTCTCACAGCTTCCTAGCCTGGTGAGCAAAATGAACATATCCAAATAATGGCACAAATGAAGTTATAAACTGCATGCAGAGAGAAGTGATACAAAGGAAAAGACAGGGTTCAGTGAGAGCACATGGGCCAAGGAAGGTGATCGGGGCTGGAGGGTCAGAGGAAACTTGAGTTGAGACTGGAGGGTGAGAGGCAGTGGGGCCAAAGCAGGGGATTGGAGAGGGGAACGGAAAACAGCAGGTGTAAAATCTCCCCAGTGAGAGATAACACAGTGCATTGAAGGAAGCAGAGGAAGGCTCTGGGCACTTTGTGCAGAGGTGAAGGTGAGGTGGGGAGGGACGCAGGAGCCAACCATCCCTAGGTGTTACCCCTGAGTTTTAATAGGAAAGATTACCATTACAAATAAAATTAATTTTATAGAATTCAGATACTGCTCCCCATTCCATTTTCCATATTTATTACCTTTATTTTTTTAATAAAAATAACTAAAGATTGGGTACCACCTTAGGTACTTCAATACATCATTTTATTTTCTTCTCACAGCAAACAACAAGGCAGACATTTTTCCAATTTGGGTACCAAAGGAACAAAGTTTGTAACCTAGCTGAGGTTCACAAGTAATATGTGGCAAAGGAATAATTCACACCTTAGCTGGCCTGACTCCAGAGCCTTTTTATTGATCTGTCTGCCCACATTTGTTCTCTGCCCCTGAATACTGAAGTAGTGTGTAGAACTATTTGGTCATAGTTTCAAGGAAACATTAGAGTATCCCTTCAGATCAGTGATGGGTTGTTAATGCTGCAGTTTTAATCTTACGGTTTTCAGTGAGCATAGTTAAGGCCTTAATTGTGAAGTTTTATAGCTAAGCAAAGAGGAAAAGAGGCAACTTTTAGTGTGCAGCATCTTATATGAACCCAGAATTGGCCCGAGATATATGTATGTCAAATTACCACGATGCACACTTTAAATATCTACCATTTTATATGTTACTTATACATCAATAAAGCTGAGGGAAAAATGAGAATTAGGCAGAAAAATAGATTGGAACACTTTGTAACAATGCTCTGCAATAGCGCTAAATGTAGATTTGGAAAGTCCACCCATAGCTTCATGCACAGAAGCCAAACCTGATCCTCTCTATAACTGCAAATGATTTGGTCATCTCCATTCTTTGTAGACCGCAGCCAACTGCAAAGCCCATATGGTGAAAGAAAACTGAACAATAATCTAAAATAATTGTTTTTTTAAAAAAAAAAATAATGGCTCTTATATTTATTTTATTCAAAAAGTCTTTTTTAATTTTTTTAATTTTATTTTATTATGTTATGTTAATCACCATACATTACATCATTAGTTTTTTTTTTTTAAAGATTTTATTTATTTATTTGACAGAGACAGACACAGTGAGAGAGGGAACACAAGCAGTGGGAGTGAGAGAGGGAGAAGCAGGCTTCCTGTGGAGCATGGAGCCCGATGTGGGGCTCGATCCCAGGACCCTGGGATCATGACCTGAGCTGAAGGCAGACGCTTAACGACTGAGCCACCCAGGCACCCCCATTAGTTTTTGATGTAGTGTTCCATGATTCATTGTTTGTGTATAACACCCAGTGCTCCATTCAGTACGTGCCCTCTTTAATACCCATCACCAGGCTAACCCATCTCCCCACCCCTCTCCCCTCTAGAACCCTCAGTTTGTTTCTCAGTGTCCATAGTCTCTCATGGTTCGTCTCCCCCTCCAATTCCCCCCCTTCATTTTTCCCTTCCTACTATCTTCTTTTTTTTTTTTAACATATAAAGGGCTAGTATCCAAAATCTATAAAGAACTTATCAAACTCAACACCCAAAGAACAAATAATCCGATCAAGAAATAGGCAGAAGACATGAACAGACATTTTTCCAAAGAAGACATCCAAATGGCCAACAGACGCATGAAAAACTGCTCAACATCGCTCGGCATCAGGGAAATCCAAATCAAAACCTCAATGAGATACCACCTCACACCAGTCAGAATGGCTAAAATTAACAAGTCAGGAAATGACAGATGTTGGCGAGGAAGTGGAGAAAGGGGAACCCTCCTACACTGTTGGTGGGAATGCAAGCTGGTGCAGCCACTCTGGGAAACAGTATGGAGGTTCCTCAAAAAGTTGAAAATAGAGCTACCATACGACCCAACAATTGCACTACTGGGTATTTACCCCAAAGATACAAATGTCATGATCCTAAGGGGCACGTGCACCCCAATGTTTATAGCAGCAATGTCCACAATAGCCAAACTATGGAAAAAGCCAAGACATCCATCAACAGATGAATGGATAAAGAAGATGTGGTATAGATATACAATGGAATATTATGCAGCCATCAAAAGGAATGAAATCTTGCCATTTGCAATGACGTGGGTGGAACTAGAGGGTATTATGCTAAGCGAAATAAGTCAATCAGAGAAAGATATGTATTATATGACCTCACTGATATGAGGCATTCTTAATCTCAGGAAACAAACTGAGGGTTGCTGGAGTGGTGGGGGGTGGGAGGGATGGGTGGCTGAGTGATAGACATTGGGGAGGGTATATGCTATGGTGAGCGCTATGAATTGTGTAAGACTGTTGAATCACAGACCTGAACCTCTGAACTCTTTTTTTTTTTTTTTTTAAGATTTTTTATTTTTTTGAAAGAGAGAGCACAAGCCGGGGGAGGGGGAGAATGGGATGGACAAGCAGACTCCCTGCTGAGTGGGGAACCCAACACGGGGCTCCATCCCAGGACCCTGAGATCATGACCTGAGCCGAAGTCAGATGTTTAACCGACTGAGCCACCCAAAAACTCTGTCCTTTTAATAGTTCACTTTTTTCAGAGGCCTCTGGATTATTTTAAGATTCAGTCAAGGGTCAGTTTCTCTCCAGGGCAGCAAAATGATCTGCTCCTACTTCTGAACTTTCTTCCAAATGAAAGAACCATCCTTAGTCATGCCAGTAGATGAACTAAATAAGTAATGTGTTCATGGTGTTGATATTGAAGCAAAGTAGGTGGAGATTTGTTTAGTAGGAGTATTGACTGCTATCACAGATAAAATCTGAAATCTCAGTGTTTTGACTCAGTGTCTTGCTCTCAAAATTCTAACAGTGGTATGGGGTGGGCTATGTTCCATGCATCATTCAGAAAATCAGGCTGATGGAGGCTCTGCCATCTTCAGCTTCCCAAGGTCATCCTGGATGTAACATCCAACTACAGTTGGGAAAAGAGGGAGTAAGTAGAGGATCATGTGGGTTCCTGTGGACCAGGCCTGGGAGTGGACTTTCTGCCACATTCTGTTAACCAGAACTCAATCACAGGCCACAGCTAACTGCAGGGGAGAATGGAACATGTGCTCTAGCTGTGTGCCGCGGAGGAAAGGGAATCAGGAAACCAGTCATCAGTCACCAGAAGGATTTAGGAGAATTCTTTCTTTTCTAAAATTTCTATTCAGTCTGATAATTTGGGATATGAGGAAATATAATCCACGCCTTAACACTAAAGCCAGTTTTATATATCTATGAAGACTCCTCTTATTCTTTCATCCCCCAAATCTGATGAACATTCCACGTTTCTCCCAATTCTCTCTTTGTCTACAAGAAGCTTGTTAACAACACATCCTCTCAGATATAGACCGAAGCCAACACTACTGCTCTCCACTGTTCAGTTTCCAGTTTCCTCCACTATAAAACAAGTATAAGATTTAATTTAACATTTATTGAGCATTTTTTATGTACCATGATTCGAAGCTAAAGCAGGCACTGCATTGTGGAAAAGACAATGGCAACAGTGCTATGTTAAAGGCAAATAAAATTGCATAATATATTTGTACACACCCACAATGGGGCTGAGCACTTATTATGGCATCCAATAATGCTTAGTAATTTCCCCACTTCCATCTCTCAGATTCTCAACTCATTCACCAGCCCTTCATTCTTCCAGAGGCATATATATTCATGGAGGAGGGTCCATTATTTTAGAAAGACCTCGCAGGCTCCTATACTAACTTTGGAGGCTGGGCCAGCTTAAGTCCTGCCTGGAGCCTCCGCCTTGCTGCAATTCAGGCTGAAACTGATGCTGAGCTGGCAGCCATGTGGGCCTCAGGCTCTTCTTGCTTTTGCTTCCGCTCTAACTTGGCCCTTTGATCCCCAGTCAGTAGGCCCATATCTTGTAAGTGGCTTCCTTCTGCTTAGTGCCTGTCTCATATTATCAGTACCAGGACTCCCCTAAGTTAGCGTTGACCTCCTTTGGGACCTCAGAGTAATATAGAGAAGACACAGACTAGTCTGGATTGTAGAATCTTGGAAAAATCTACTGACCTCATTATGTTCACTGTCATTAGAGAAGTAATTAATTGCAATGTCTAGAAGAAGGGTCAGCAAACATTTTCTATAAAAAGGCACATAGTAAACGTTTTAGGCTTTGCAGGTCACATACAGTCTCTGTCTCATAATTGCTTGTTCGTTTTCCTTCAATCATTTAAAAATGTAAAAGCCGTGCTTAACTCAGGGCCATAAAAAACAGGTGACAGGCTGGATTTGGCCTGCAGGTCATGGTTTCCTGACCCTGGATCTAGAGTGGCACTTGTTCAGAATGGTGGTATCTAGCCGTGTGTGACTATTTAAATACAAAATTAAATGATTTTAAATTGTATAACATTCTACTAGTTGTATTAGTTCAATAGGCACATTTCAAGTACTCAAAAGCTACATGTAGCTATTGGCTACTTTATTGGACAACAAAGCTATTGAACACTTCCATCATCACAGAAAATTCAACTGGACAGCACTTATCTACAGCCTGGCTCAAACTAATAAGTTTTTCACAGTGTTTTGTTTAGACTAATCCCCTCTCCACATTGTAATCCCCTCAACGCATCTATTCCATTTTCTTCCCACTTAACTCACCCCCTGTTGCCATAATAATCTACGTGATTTCCTCATGAGCAGTGGGGGCTGTAATCAGGAGAAATGAAGCAGCAATCTGGCAAACTTGAATTTTACCACAAGTTGTTTGTTTTATAATGATCTGGGCTTTTAATAGAAAATAGATAATCAGCCTTTGAAACCTCTCTTCTAGATCAGAGCTTGCACTTCTTGGTGTTATCTTATCCTACCCAACTTCTAGCATCAATCTGTAAGGCCAACAGCAAGATGCTCGTGATCCCCCCAGCAGATAGAGGGAAAGGGAGGAATTCTAATTCTGACAATCTACCTGCACCCCAAGGACAAAAGAGAATGGAAACAGAGAAAGTGGGACGTTGGAGAAGACACTGTCCCTCCCAGAGGTAACACCCAGGGTGCAAAGGGTGAAGGGGAGGCAGAAAAACTAAGGAGGGCAGTTTAAGGGAGCTTGAGCCAGCTCCTACTAGTTCATGATATCCAATTGTTAAATGTTCAGGAATTCTTTGAACCTCTGGTTAAACAGCCATTATTTAAAAAGAAATTATATAAACTTATAATTAGGTAAATTATATTAAAAGCAAAGGGAATAAATGCATAAACTTCTCTTCCTAATTAGTTTATTACATTTTACTATCATCTATGTTCTTGAGATTATATACGTCTATTGTATATGTGTGATAGAAATATTATATAATAGTTTGTTGTTGCACATCCCAACTCCATGTCCAAGGATGTCGTGTTGGTAGTTTGAAATTGGCCATAGAAGAAGGCAAATACTACAATCAGAATTGTGTATCTGTTTTTAACCCAGAGAGTGAGTTGTTAAACATGTACCAGAATACCATGCTCCTCCACAAAGCCAAAAGAAAAAAAGAGAGAGAGAAGAAGGAGGAGGAGGAGAAGGTGAGGAAGAAAATGCAGAATATTAGGGAAATATGAGACACCATCAAGGAAGTGCAGAGGAAAGGAATTCAGACCAAGAAATTAGAAAATTTCTGCTAACTACAGACCTCTGCTCCTGAAGCTAAATGCTGATTAGAATTCACTCAATTCTAAAGAAACATCCCCCGAGTTAGAATTTCCCCTACACCTTGAACCAGTCTGCTTCAGTACTTTTCAACCAGGATACCTGTTGCCAGGCCTCCTTATTGCCAAACACCACACCTGTCTTATGGGGCCTCTGTCAATTACTTGCCATTTTGACTTTCCCTGATTCCCTACCCTATCATTACTTAGACATTATAGGTTATGGATCCTGTTCCAGTCATAGCTAATAACGTTTGCTTCCCTACCATCGTTTTTTTCCTCTGGATTAATCTCATCCTTTCAGATTTTATTTCTGATAATAGATTCTTGCTGTTCCTACGCTAGTAGACACCTGTCATGCTGCACTCACTGGCCCTAGCTTAACCTGACAGTCTGGCCATCTGACCCTAACCTTTCCTGATCTGGACAGTCCTGTTGGAGACCTTTACAGGTATCTTTCCATCACATGGGTATGGATAACAAAACATTAACGTGGCTTCTATGGAAGACAGAGGAAGGCTGGCCTCAATATAAAACTCTGAACAGCATCTTAGTACTAGATTAACTTTTATGCTACACGCAAGTTTGGAAAAAGTATTTTTATAAAAATAGAGTGGCATTTTCAAAGAGCTTAGAAGAAATTAACTGTTACAAGTTTTAAACAACTTAGTCTAAGTATAGTTATAGATAGTGGAAATGTACATATGTATTATATTAAAGGCAGTTCACAGATCAAATAATGAAATAATGAAAGTGATGCATAATATAGAAGCCAATAGACACAAACTCATTTAACCCTTGACACAAATTATGAAACATCATTCTATGTTTGTGACCTGATCTGTACACACTCGTGGATCAAGGGAGATTAGCCACGTTGCTGGAGTGAGGATTTTGGTGTCCTCATTGTGAAGGAAACTACAGAAGCAGAGCACATCACTTACATGTAATTATAATGATTAAAATGAGAAGCCCTTGGACTGAAAAAGGAAAACCATGTAATATAAGAAGTCACTATTCTAAACAAGACAATCCAAGCATTAGTCATGATTGTTGAGAAAAGGGAGGAAAATTTTAGGATACAGTTAAAAATAATTCAAGTACAAGAAATAATTCAGAAACAGTTGCAGTAGCAGCTTGTTGATGAGAAGGTAATATTGGGCTAAAAGTTTTATTATTTTTCCCTGCTAGTGATTTAAAGAATTGATTTTTATCCCCATTATTTTCCTTACTTATAAATTATTTATAAAATAATAAATTAGCTAAGTAAAAATATATGTTTATGTCCTCTTTCAAATTCTTTGTACAGAACTGGTACTTGGGAATTTCTCAAGGTATACTTTTTGTTTCTAAACACTTAAAACCTCCTCTTGTGTGACAGAAGCAATAATTTACTGTATATAATACCTTGCATTAGCCAAGAAGCTAAGGAAATATTTCATAGCTTCAACCTTGACATAGTGAAAGCACAGTCATAAAAAGATAAAAGGAGCACTGCAGTAGCCTTATGTATTTAAGTTTTAGAAAACATTTGTTTTGTATGTCTATACCTACCAGGTGATGCTGCTTTCTATAAATACTGGTTTTGGCCATAACATTGAAAACCACCGTTATGATTATGTATAACTGCCTATAATTTTATTCATTGATGAGATTATTAATTGAAATTCAGCATTATTTTTATTCTTGTTGGGTTCCCTTTCCCATTGGAAATGGCTTCCAGTGAGCAGATATTTGATGCTTTATAGTGTATTTGTCCTTATTTTAAAATAATCTCTTGTGAGACACCTGAGTGGCTTAGTCTGTTAAGTGGCTGCCTTCAGCTCAGGTCATGATCCCAGGGTCCTGGGGTGGAGCCCTGAGTCGAGTTGGACTCCCTGCTCAGTGGGGAGCCTGCTTCTCCCTCTCCCTCTGCTGCTCCCCCTGCTTGTGCTCTCTTGCTCTCTTTCACTCGCTCTCTCTCTTCCAAATAAATAAATAAAATCTTAAAAAAATAACCCCTCCATATCTTCTATCTATACCTCTAAAAGAATGTGCTTTATCCAAACAAAGTAGCCTCATGGACAAGGTCCCTGACTGCCTTCAGTCTGGTATATTCAGTATACTTTTTCCTCCTGATCTGTGGATGCTTATACAAGTTCATGTACACACCCTCCAAACAGTATATGTCCTTACAAATACCTGATAGTAAGAATAGCCTTATTTTAGGGTTCAGGATAAAAACTACTGCCCTGTAATGCTATATTGATCCATAAAGATGGCATATAAGAAAGTACAGTGCCCACTGGAGATTAAAATTTATGTGAGTCTGTCTATATATATTCTATCTACATTCTAAAATCTACACTTTTTCCCTACATTTTTGGTAGTCAATAGTACTAGTCAATCTTCAAAGATCAGCAATTAACTTAGGTTATTTTTTATTTGTAGGATTCTTTGTTTCAAATGGGATTTAGAATGTCTACAAACATGTGTATAAGGCAACAATAATATTAGAACAATAAGTGTAATGAACCACTGAATGTTTGTGTAAAATGTAGTGGGTATATTTGGTACACATTTTCTGCCCCGTCCCCCTTCATAAATCTTCTCAACAATAACAGATCCTTGAGGCTAAATATACAGTCCTTAGGTATCTACAGAATGTCAGTACTATGTTATGGGACCATGTAAGAATGACTCAGTAATGATAGAGCTACAATATTTCACTTTCCGTTCTGGCTTTTTCTATTTCATTTTGCACATTATTTTCTCTTCTGCATGTTTTCCCCAAGTTTTACTTAATCATTTCTGTGTACACTACATAACAAAAGGGGAAAATATTCACTATCACCATAGCACATACATTGCAACAGATAGGAACCAAAAAATATGTATGCTGTAAATCTTACAGTGAGAATGGTGGGTACTCTAAAGAGAGTTCCTCTTCAGAGACAATGCCATCTCATGTTATTCTAAAGATATGAGAGGTTCTTTAAAATTAGGAAAGATATATAATTCTCTACTCTCTCCCCCTTTAAATTCAAAAGCCTAATTAAAAGAAGAATTAACGATATATACATATACATGTATATTTTCTTCCTTTCTTTTGTCTCTTTTCCCCATCAGGATTTCTGAAGGATAGAAATCAAATACAAATTCAAAGAAGGAATTCCTAATAGCAATATATGCACTGTCTTTCCTTATGTCACCTCTAGCTTTTCCATTCCTGGATTTTTAATGGTGTCTATGCTATAAAACAAGGTATTTTTCAAAAGAGCACACAATAATCCATTTCTGTTCAAGAACCGTCAATGCCTTGGCCATTTTTCCTTCCCATCATTTTAGGAATGCATGAGAAGTCTTCCTACCCACAGGAATTTCCCTACCTGCTACCAGAAATAAGGTAATTAAGGGCTAGGCTCTCAGAGGAGCATGTCGAAGACTTTTTAAACTCCCTGAAAATTGGTTTCATATTCACCTACCAAATTTAGTCCCACTTCCATTTCACCCCCTCCATGCGGCTGTCTTGAGTTCATTTCAATGAAGTTTCCAAAATCCTGAGCCAGTCTTAAAATTATATCCAAGAGAAGTAGTCAGCATCCCATTTTCAGAAAATTTACGGGAGAAAAATCTGTATTATCTTTACCATGAATAACTTTAATGCAAGTGAAAGAGTTTTTTTTTTAATGAAATAATGGGGGAGGATGGCCAGGAATATAGAATAGTCTTTGCTGCATTGCCTGGATGTAAATGGCTTGAACATCCAGTTTCATTTGTTTATTTATTTTTAATATTGTGAGTGGCCACAAGATACATGAGCATCTTTTGGGATTGATGGAAGCAGAATAAAGAGACTCATTAAACTATTTTAGTCATTTTCTGGTGTCGGCTGAGTAGATTTTCTAAGCTCAAACTAGAAAAACCATTTGCTCTTGCATTTGTTCTTGGTCCCTGAGAAAAGCTTTCCCTAGTCCTGCAAGTGACTGCAGCTGCGTCGATATCTGCAAACTGGTTTCATTGTCTTATCTCAGTCTGGTAACTTGAAAAAAGAAAAAGAAAACTTAAAATTCTTCCTAAACTTTACTGTTTGCTTTGTACAGTTCATAATCCAACATAACATCACACAAGGGTAGCCAATCAATACCTCCAACTATGGAACTTTTTCCAAATGTATGCTTAGATTTAAAAATAACTTTAAGCAGAGGATTCAAAAGTGGAAAAACACTCACCCTGTCAAGTTATTTCTGTAGACCTGAAATATGTCAAAAAGCTGGAAATATGTAAATAACCATATAAAGCCGTTTACATCAAATTAAATAGCTCTGAGTCAGAGTTCGGTCCATTATGTCAAATTGTAACCATTTCAGAGAGGGTATAGTTTTCATTCAAAAACTGGTCCAATCTTCTTGTTACAGGTTTTATTAAAACATCTATAATAGCATTTCATTTTGTGGAAACTGCTATGAATTATAGCTTAAAAATTTTTATTTGGTCTTTTCTTTTCCTTTTCTTCCTCTGTCTTTACATTTCCCTTCCTTCGTCTGTCCTTAATCCCTTCCGCCTTCCCTCCCTTTTACATCTCTGACCATTTCAGTGCATTTGAGGGGTTCCGTCCCATCCTTCTTCAGAGAAGGGAAGAGGTCCACCATTTGCACAGTGCACAGGCATGATGTTTTAAGAAAAAGAGCCCAATCATTGGTGATGACCTAGAAACGTACTCTCGCTCCTCGGACCTGTGAATTTTCACTGTAGGGACAGCTGTTACATAGTGTACTTTTCTAACAAAGTAGCTAAAGGAGGCCAATGCATTTTAACCATCACCTGTATAAATGAGCAAAATTTGGAGCTGAAAACTGGTGATACGATAAAAATATTTCCAACATATTTACAGTATACTTAACCCCATATGGGTCCTTTGTCCCAAGGGGAAGCAGATTTTCTAAATGGCCTAGCTTATTTTCAGAACACACAGACAGCACTTAAATAACTGTAAGACCACCCTGGTGCCATTTCGACCTCAGCTCTATCTCCTGTCTGGAAGGGGAAAAAAGGTTCTCTTAGTTCCTGGCAACATGACCCATAGAGGGTTAGAAGAGAATTTTGCACTGACCTTTTCGTTTACTTACATATAAGGTGCAGGTGGAGATGGCTTGATGAAAAGAAAAGGGAAATATGGTCTGGGTAAACATTTACATTTTAATTTTCTCTTAATTTCTTGAGGCCCATTATGTGTTTATCAAGGCGTGTAACAGCTTTAAGTTAACAATGCAACAATGCATCGTTAAATGTACACCAGATGTTTCTTTTCTGGCACCTATTACTGAGAGCCCTCGACTTGCCTGTCAAAGAGAGGAAAAAAATGTGTGTTCTCCTTTAATAACGAACACTAACCATCAAAACAAGAAGCAATAACAGAGAGGCTCTGACACATTGCTTTGATAAAATACTGCCTAGAAACTCATTAGTGTAACAGGCTGCAGATGAACCAGTACCCCCTCCTCAGCCATATTCTTGAGTTGCTCAGTAATAAAGACGCTCAACAGAAGCTTAAGCCTAAGGATTGAACTGCTGATGCAGTTCCAAATGATGGGTACATCAGTTGCCCTTGTGAATCACAAATATGGAGGACTTGGGAGTTAGATGAAATTGACAGCAAAGCGTATCAGCAAGCCCAGTCAGAAAACTGGTAATACGTGTTTTGGAGGTCATAAACTAAAGTGATACAAAGAAAAGTTGGAGCAGATGGCTACAGGGGCATAAACGTTCTAAAATGTTGTAGTTTTTTTAAGCGCTTTTATGGAAGATGTGCTGTTGGATCTTGGAATGGATTAAAAGTGGAGCAGTTGTAACTGGTTCTTCACTTTTTCTTATTTGATTAATTTACCTCCCAGAGAGAAGTTACTTAAATGGACTTTCATAGATCCACTGTAGCAAATCCTGGGAAAGATGACAAGTTTCCCCTGTGGCTGATAGATTTATGGATATTTCTCCAGATCAATATCTCAGCCTGGAAAACTGTTGGTGGGGGGAGGTGAAGAAGGGAAATAGGTGGGAATAAATGTATACGCAAAACTTGTGCCATTCCTTAACTGATCCAAATTAATTAAGACAAGTCTGCTTTCCACTTTTGAAGAAAATTTTAATGAATCTTGAATTGCAAATGTCTTAGAAGTAAAGTAGGGTCAAAACTTTTCAAATGTTGAAATGTTCCATGCAGTTTGCCTTCTATAAGGGAAAACATTCTCTTTTACCCGAACTGATAAACTCAGCGTTTATTCTGAGAGGAAAAAAATCAGAAATAACAAAGTGAGAAGGAGCTATAAAATTGCTTTGATATACGTAGAGAACACGTTTTCAAGGCTGAAGCTTTACCCTGCTACAATGTATGGATGAAGCTCAGAGCTTTATGATGCTACAGCATGAAACAGAAACTTTGGTACTAGGGGTGTGATATTGGGATTTCATTTCTCCTCTCCTTTAATTCTCCCTTCCTCCTATTTTCCCTTATAAGTGAAAACAAAGAACATCAAAGTTCTGTCAATGTTGTGTTAGTGAACTGAAGCTCTGACCTCAGGAATGAAATGCAGAAATCCTCTGTTGGGCAATATCCAAAGGTCATTTATCCAGCCTTTCAAAGTGCTGTTTAGTTTGCTCCAGGTGATGTTGATCCTTCTATTGAAAAGAAGCTGGGAACTGAGTTAGTGTGGGCAGGAATCGTGCCAACCACAGGTCCGTTCAGCAAGAGGCATGATGGGATACTTAATGATAGATTATACCCTCCCACAAAGGAATTTCTGAACCTGCCATTTGAGAACTTTGCCATTGAGCTATGATTCCTGTAATTGAGAAAATGAAGTTCTGCCTCCCACTGAGTGATCTGTTAGGTCTTTCAGTACTGAGATCAAAACAAAGAAATTAACATAAATAGTGCAGATTACAAGTATAGTTGTTGCCGCAACAAAATTAATGAAAGCCAACTGACCCAGGTGTTTTTGCACCTTTTCCAAATTCTGTTGGTTTGAAAGTATTTAAAAGATTATTATTCTGAGCACTAGAAACTAGGTTACTAAAGAATGGTTTGGAATAAAAATGAGTTCAGAGCATTTTACATATACAAAATATATAATTATATAATACGGAAAAATATATAATAATATATAATACAGAAAATGTTTAATTTATATATATAATATATTTAGTACATACAGAAGAATCATAAATCACATGTGAACAACTTGATGGATTAAATTAATATAACCTAGCAACCACCAACCAGATCTGGAAATACAACAGTATTGGCACTCAGAAAGCCCTAGAAGGTCACCTCCCAATCATTATCCCACCCTTATCCTCAAAGGTAACTAGTCTGACTTCTATCACAATAGTTTAGCTTTGTTTTTGAGCTTTATAAGACTATTGTCATGCCTTATATTTTGTGTATATGTTTATATTTATGTTTATATATATATACATATGAATATATAGAGATATATATGTGTGTTTATGTGTGTGTATATCTGAGCTCTTCCACTCCACATTATGTTCATGAGATTCCTCTGTGCAATAATTTTTCATTTTCATTGCTGTGTAAGTTCCATTGAATGAATATATTACAATTTATTTATCTGTTTTAATGTTTAAGAATATTTCAGCTGTTACAAGGGTTAGGGTACTATTAACAATGCATCAAGAGCATTCTTACACATATTGGACATATACCTAGGAGTGGAATTGCTGAGTGATAGGATTTAGTAGATAATGCCAGTTTTTCAGCATGGGTTGTACCAACTTACAGTTCCACCATCAATATATGAATTCCTGTTACTCAAATCAATGTATGGTCATTTTGCTTAAGATTTAGCCATTCTGGTAGGGGTGTAGTGTATTTCATTGATTTATTTTCCCTGATGTTGACGTAGTTGAGCATCACTGCATTTGTTTACTGGCAATTTGAATATTCTCTCTATGTAGACCCTATTTAACCTTCTTGCCAATATTTTTTGAGATTTGTTTATTGGTGGGGGGGAAGAGCAGAGGGAAAGAAGCAGACTCCACACTGAGCGCAGAGCCCCACTCAGGGCTCAATCCCACGATCCTGAGATCATGACCTGAGCCTAAATCAAGAGTCAGAGGTTCAACTGACTAAGCCACCCAGGCACTCCCTTGCCAATTTTTAAAATTGCATTGTCGTTATCTTACTGATATGTGGGATTCATTGCATATTCTATATATGTGTCCTTTGTTAGTTATATATATTGTAAATTATGTAGATTGCCTTTTTACTTTTTAAATGTGCCTTTGATGAGGAGAAGCTCTTAATTTTAATGAAGTCAACGTTTCTTTCATATAGTCTTTTGTGTCCTTTAAAAAAAAATCCATGCCTCCCCCAAATCATAAAGATATTATCCTATGCTATGTTCTAGAATTTTTTCATTTTATTTTCACATTTAAACCTGTAATCTATATGGAATCAATATTTGTGGATGATCAAGAGGCATTTTTTTCCATATGGATATTCTATTTGCTCAATATTAAGTATCAAAAAGATTGTCTTTTATATACTGCTGGGCAGTGCCTCCTTTGTCATAAATGTCTACACATTTGTAGATCTGCTGGGATATTGGGCTTATCTTAAATCTATATATCAGTTTAGGAATGATTAACATCATTACAATATTGAAATTCCAATCCACGAATTGAGTAGGCCCCTCCATTTCTTTAGGTCTTTTTTATTTTTCTCAAAAATATTTTGTAGTTTTTTTGCAAAGGTCTTACATATTTTTATAAAATTTCTTTATAGGTATGTCATGTTTCCCATGCTGTTGTAAAGGGTGTTCTTGTTTCATCTTATGTTTGTTGTTCACACAGAGGCATATACGGCAAACCTGATAAAATCATTTTTTAATTCTAGTCATTAATCTGAGCCACTTGTTTTTTTCTACATATACAACCATATCATCCATGAATTACAACAGTTTTATTTCTCCCTTTCCAGATCTTATACATTTTATTAATTTTTTTGCCTCATTCTACCTCCAGTGAAATTTTGAACAGAAGTGTAATGATGGCATACTTGGCTTGGTCCAATCCCTGGAGGAGGGGAAGCAGAGGAAGGTGATGAGATTTACAATATTTTTCTTTTAAATATGAAATTTTCTGTGTGTTTTTGTAGATGCCCTTTATTAGATTAAAGAAGTCCCTTTTTTCCTAGTTTGATGAAAAAAATTTTTTATTATGATTGGATACTGAATTTAACAAATGCTTTTCCTCTACCTATTGAGAGATAATCCTATGATTTTCTCAATTATTCTGTTAAAGTGATCAATTATATGGACTGATTTTTGAATGTTAAACCAATTTTGTATTCCTTGAATAAGTTCATCTTTGCCATGATATGTCATTATCCCTTTTGTATATCATTCTATATTATTTCCTAATATTCTGTTTGAGATTTTTCACATTTATGTTCATGAGTGAGATTGCCAGAAATTACCTTTTTCCATTTCTTTCCCTCTTCCTCCCTTCCTCCCTCCGTCCTTCCTTCTTTCTTCCTTCCTTCCTTCCTTTCTTTCTTTTTTTCTTTCTTTCTTTCCTTTCTTTCTTTCTTTTCTTTCTTTCTTTGTTTCTCTTTCTTGCTTGCTTGCTTTCTTTCTTTTTTTCCTTTCCTTCTTTCCTTCCTTCCTTCTTTCCTTCCTTCCTTCTTTCCTTTCATCCTTCCTTCCTTTCTTTCTTTTTCTTTCTTGTAATATTCTTAAGGTGTAAGGTTATGCAGGCCTTGAAAAAAATGAGAACTACTCCCTCTTTGTTTGTGCTCTGAAAGAGTTTGTAAAAAATTGATTTTTTTCTCCCTTAAATGTTTGGAAGAATGTGTTAGAGAAGATATCATTGCCTGAAGTTTCCTAAAGGTTTTTATTTATATACTTTATATTTTAATTTCTTTAGTAGTTAGAGTATTAGACATATTTTCTATTTATTCTTGGGTTTGCTTTAAAAAGTTTTTTTAAGAGTTTACTAATTTTATTTAAATTTTCAAAATCATTGTCAGGAAGTTGTTCATAACATCTGCTCATTCTGTTTCTAAGGACAATAGAATCTATATTAATAACCCACTTTTCATGCTTATATTGGCCTCTCTCCCTCTCTCCCTCTCCCTACCAGAGACCAATTTTGTTTTCTACCCCATTCTCTCTACTATCTCCTTTTGGAACTCAATGACATATATCTTAGACCTTTTGATATTCTCTCATAGGTTTCTGAAACTCTGTTTATATTTTTTCAGTTTCTTTCTAGCTTCTTTATATTGGATTATTTCTCCCTTTAATTTAACTTACACTTTCATCTGTCATCTCCCTTCTGCTATTAAGTACATCCATTTTTAAAATTTCAAATATTGTATATTTCTTAAGTTCTAAAATTCCATTTGATTATCTATAGTTTTCTCTGCTGAGATGTCTTATCTTTTCACTCATTGTGAGCATATTTCCTTTTCATTCTTGAGCACAGATATAACAACTGCTTTAAAATGAAATGTTGCTGATTTCAGCATCTGAGTCTTCCCAGGTTTAGCCTCCATTGATTTTCTTTTCTCTTGAGAATGGGTCACATTCTTTTGCTTTTTCACATGTTGAGGGATTTTTAATTCTATCCTGAACATTGTGATTGTTATGTTGTGAAACTCTGGATTCTGCTCAGCTCTTCAGAAGAGTATTGATGTTTTTATTTTAGCAGGCATTTAGCTTGGTTGGACTGAAATTGCAAACTCTGTCTCTTGAGTAGCCTCTCAAAGCTCAGTCCAACTCTTTTATCCTTAGCTGGAGTCTGTCCCATGCATGCCTGACCCAGAGTCAGGTAAAGATTTGAGCAAAGATTAAATGTACAATGTGAGGCTCTCCTTCTCAGGTCTTCTCTAGGATTCCCTCCTCAATTTCTATTTCTTAATTTCTATCCTTAACTCTATTATCCAATTCTTAGGCAAAAAGACTGTGGGTTTTCTATTAGAGTTATAGCTACCCCATTGGTACAGACTGAATATTTGTGTCCCCAAATTCATATGTTGAAATTCTAACCCTAGCGTGTCTATATTTCAATATGAGTCCTCTCTGGATGTAATTAAAGTTAAATGAGGTAATAAAAGTGAGGTACTGATACAATAGGATTGGCATCCTTATAAAAAGAGACACCAGAGAGCTCTCTTTCTCTTCACACACACACAATGAAGAGGTCATGTGAACACTCAGTGAGATGGCAGCTGTCAACAACCCAACTAGACACTGAGTCTGCTAGCACCTTGATCTTGGAATTCCAGTCTCCAGAACTGTGAGGAAATAAATTTCTGTTTTTTAAGTCATTCGATCTATGGTATTTTGTTATGGCAGCCCAAGCAAACTAATACACGTGTTGACCTGTCCTCTGGCTAAAAGCCATAATACTAGGCAGATCACTTTGTGTCATTCCCTTCTCCCATATGTTGATTTTCTTCCAGAATCTGCCTGCTTGGCTTCAGATTTTTGGTTTCTTGGTTTCTGTATTTTGTCCAAAGTTCATATTTGCTTTCCAGAGAACAGTCAGATCTGGTAGGAGTTTACTTGACAATAAGAGAAATAGGACCCATGTTGATCAATTTTATTTCTTTTTTTTTTTAGATTTTATTTATTTATTTCAGAGAAGGAGAGAGAGAGAGAGCAAGCATGAGTCAGGGGAGGGGGAGAAGAAGAAGCAGACTCCCCACTGAGCAAAGAGCCCGATGCAGGGCTAGATCCCAGAATGCTGGGATCATGACCTGAGCCAAAGGCAGACGCTTAACTGACTGAGCCACCCAGGCACCCCTCAATTTTATTTCTATTTTCAAAGAACCATCTCTTTGTTGATTCCCTCCACTATATATTTGTTTTCTATTTCATCAATTTCTGTTTTTATCTTAATTATCTTAAGATATCCTAAGATGATTACCTTAATTATCCTTTTTATGTTTGTGTGGGAGGCTTAGTTTACTGTTTTTTTCCTGATGTATGGAAATAGATTTAGGTCATTAATTTTTTGCAGCCTTATTTTTTAACATATAAATAATGTTAGCTGTGCCTTTCTAATCTTTTATATTGTTTGTTAAATTTTTTACTGCTTATTCTATTATTTACTGAATAAAATTATTAAAATCTTACGGAAATGTCTATTTCTTCTTTTAGTTATGATTTTTTTGTGTAAGATTTGCTTTTTCTGGATTTTAATTGTTCTATATTCTAGAGAATTATCCTTTTTAACAGTATGGAATATGTTTCTTTATTGCTACAATATTTCTTGGGTTTTTTTTTTACTTTCTTTTTTTATTATTATTATGTTATGTTAATCACCATACATTACATCATTAGCTTTTGATGTAGTGTTCCATGATTCATTGTTTGTGTATAACACCCAGTGCTCCATTCAGTACGTGCCCTCTTTAATACCCATCACCAGGCTAACCCATTCCCCTACCCCCCGCCCCTCTAGAACCCTCAGTTTGTTTCTCAGCGTCCATAGTCTCTCACGGTTCGTCTCCCCCTCCAATTTCCCCCCCTTCATTTTTCCCTTCCTACTATCTTCTTTTTTTTTTTAACATATAATGTATTATTTGTTTCAGAGGTAGAGGTCTGTGATTCAACAGTCTCACATAATTCACAGGGCTCACCATAGCACACACCCTCCCCAATGTCCATCATCCAGCCACCCCATCCCTCCCACCCCCCACCACTCCAACAACCCTCAGTTTGTTTCCTGAGATTAAGAATTCCTCATATCAGTGAGATCCTATGATACATGTCTTTCTCTGATTGACTTATTTCGCTCAGCATAATGCCTTCCAGTTCCATCCACGTCATTGCAAATGGCAAGATTTCATTCCTTTTGATGGCTGCATAATATTCCATTGTATATCTATACCACATCTTCTTTATCCATTCATCTGTTGATGGATGTCTTGGCTCTTTCCATAGTTTGGCTATTGTGGACATTGCTGCTATAAACATCGGGGTGCGCATACCCCTTCGGATCACTACATTTGTATCTTTGGGGTAAATACCCAGTAGTGCAATTGCTGGGTCGTACGGTAGCTCTATTTTCAACTTTCTGAGGAACCTCTATACTGTTTTCCAGAGTGGCTGGACCAGCTTGCATTCCCACCAACAGTGTAGGAGGGTTCCCCTTTCTCTGCATCCCCGCCAGCATCTGTCGTTTCCTGACTTGTTAATTTTAGCCATTCTGACTGGTGTGAGGTGGTATCTCATTGAGGTTTTGATTTGGATTTCCCTGATGCCGAGCGATGTTGAGCACTTTTTCATGTGTCTGTTGGCCATTTGGATGTCTTCTTTGGAAAAATGTCTGTTCATGTCTTCTGCCCATTTCTTGATTGGATCATTTGTTCTTTGGGTATTGAGTTTGATAAGTTCTTTATAGATTCTGGATACTAGCCCTTTATCTGATATGTCATTTACAAATATCTTCTCCCATTCTGTCATTTGTCTTTTGGTTTTGTTGACTGTTTCTTTTGCTGTGCAAAACCTTTTGATCTTGATGAGGTCCCAATAGTTCATTTTAGCCCTTGCTTCCCTTGCCTTCAGCGATGTTTCTAGGAAGAAGTTGCTGCGGCTGAGGTCGAAGAGGTTGCTGCCTGTGTTCTCCTTTAGGATTTTGATGGACTCCTGTCTCACATTGAGGTCTTTCAACCATTTGGAGTCTATTTTTGTGTGTGGTGTGAGGAAATGGTCCAGTTTCATTCTTCTGCATGTGGCTGTCCAATTTTCCCAACACCATTTGTTGAAGAGACTGTCTTTTTTCCATTGGACATTCTTTCCTGCTTTGTTGAAGATTACTTGACCATAGAGTTGAGGGTCCATTTCTGGGCTCTCTCTTCTGTTCCATTGATCTATGGGTCTGTTTTTGTGCCAGTACCATACTGTCTTGATGATTACGGCTTTGTAATAGAGCTTGAAGTCCGGAATTGTGATGCCACCAGCTTTGCTTTTCTTTTTCAACATTCCTCTGCTATTCGGGGTCTTTTCTGGTTCCATACAAATTTTAGGATTATTTGTTCCATTTCTTTGAAAAAAGTGGATGGTATTTTGATGGGGATTGCATTGAATGTGTAGATTGCTCTAGGTAGGATTGACATCTTCACAATATTTGTTCTTCCAATCCATGAGCATGGAACGTTTTTCCATTTCTTTGTGTCTTCCTCAATTTCTTTCATGAGTATTTTATAGTTTTCTGAGTACAGATTCCTTGCCTCTTTGGTTAGATTTATTCCTAGGGATCTTATGGTTTGGGGTGCAATTGTAAATGGGATCGACTCCTTAATTTCTTTCTTTTGTCTTGTTGTTGGTGTATAGGAATGCCACTGATTTCTGTGCATTGATTTTATATCCTGTCACTTTACTGAATTCCTGTATGAGTTCTAGCAGTTTTGGGGTGGAGTCTTTTGGGTTTTCCACATAAAATATCATATCATCTGCAAACAGTGAGAGTTTGACTTCTTCTTTGCCAATTTGGATGCCTTTTATTTCTTTTTGTTGTCTGATTGCTGTGGCTAGGACTTCTAGTACTATGTTGAATAGCAGTGGTGATAGTGGACATCCCTGCCATGTTCCTGACCTTAGGGGGAAAGCTCTCAGTTTTCCCCATTGAGAATGATATTTGCTGTGGGGTCTATGTTACTTTTAGGCTCTCTCTTTGCTTAGAGGACCCCTTTCAATATTTTTTGTAGGGCTGGTTTCGTGTTTGCAAATTCTTTTAGTTTTTGTTTGTTCTGGAAGATTTTATCTCTCCTTCTATTTTCAATGACAGCCTAGCTGGATATAGTATTCTTGGCTGCATATTTTTCTCATTTAGTGCTCTGAATATATCATGCCAGTCCTTTCTGGCCTGCCAGGTCTCTCTGGATAGGTCTGTTGCCAATCTAATGTTTCTACCATTGTAGGTTATAGATCTCTGATCCCGAGCTGTTTTCGGGATTTTCTGTTTGTCTCTGAGACTCGTAAGTTTTACTATTAGATGTCGGGGTGTTGACCTATTTTTATTGATTTTGAGGGGCTTCTCTGTGCCTCCTGGATTTTGACGGCTGTTTCCTTCCCCAAATTGGGGAAGTTCTCTGCTATAATTTGCTCCAATATACTTTCTGCCCCTCTCTCTCTTTCTTCTTCTTCTGGGATCCCAATTATTCTAATATCGTTTTGTCTTATGTTATCACTTATCTCTCGAATTCTGCCCTCGTGATCCAGTAGTTGTTTATCTCTTTTTTTCTCAGCTTCTTTATTTTCCATCATTTGGTCTTCTATATCACTAATTCTTTCTTCTGCCTCATTTATCTTAGCAGTTAGAGCCTCCATTTTTTATTGTACCTCATTAATAGCCTTTTTGATTTCGACTTGGTTAGATTTTAGTTCTTTTATTTCTCCAGAAAGGGTTTCTCTAATATCTTCCATGCTTTTTTTAAGCCCAGCTAGTATCTTTAAAATCGTCATTCTGAACTCTAGTTCTGACATCTTACTAATGTCCATATTGATTAGGTCCCTGGCAGTCAGTACTGCCTCTTGTTCTTTTTTTTGAGGTGATTTTTTCCATCTTGTCATTTTGTCCAGAGGAAAATAGATGAATGAGAGAATAAAATGCTAACAGAGTAACAATGACCCCAGAAAAATATACACTAAACAAATCAGAAGAGACCTGAAACTGTGGGAAAAGAAAGGGAAAGAAAGAAAAAAGAAAAAAAGAATATAATCAAATATGATCAGGCTGGTGCATAGATCAGTGCCACACACTAGATTTTGGGCGTATTTTGGTCTGTTAGAAGAAAGTGCCTCCCAAAATTTTAAAGAAAGAAAAACTTATATACGTACAAAAATAAGGGTAAATACAATGAAGGGATGGAATATGAGTGTAAAGAGGAAAATTACAAAAGACTTTATAAAAGGAATTGATAAGATAAGAAGTTGGTTGAAAAAATAAAGAAGAGGAATAAAAAAAAAAAGGGGAAAGAATGTGATCAGGCAGGAGACTAGAACAAAGCCATACACTAGAGATTTAGGGTATATTTTGGTCTGTTAGAAGAAACTGTATCCCAAAATTTTAAAGAGAGAACAACTTATATATATATATGCCAAAAATAAGGTTAACTACTATGAAGGGATAGAATATGACTCTTCCAGAAAGTGGTCACTTTTCTGTTCAGAGAGTGCTGCTATTCTTTTCTTCGATCTCTTGTTGAGTTTGTAGGTGTTCAGAATGGTTTGATCCCTATCTAGCTGAATTCCTGGGACCAGATGAAATTTAGATCTCCTACTCCTCCCCCATCTTGCTCCTCAGTACTTCTTGTTTTAAAGACTACATATCTGAGGGGCCCCTGGGTGGCTCAGTCGTTTAAGCATTTGCCTTCAGCTCAGGCTTCTCCCTCTCCATCTGCCCCTCCCCCCGTTCATGCTCTCTTTCTCTCACTAGCTTGCTCTCTCCCTCTCTCTCTCTCAAAATAAATAAAATCTTTAAAAAAAAAAAGACTACATATCTGATATTGTCTAATACTCTTTTTTTAAAGATTTATTTATTTATTTTAGAGAAAGAGAGAGAGCCAGGGGTGGGGGAGAAGGGGAGAGGGGCAGAGAGAGAGGGAAAGAGAGAATTTCAAACACATTCCCTGCTGAGCCCAGAGCCCGTTGTAGGGCTCGATCTCATGACCCTGAGACCATGACCTGAACCAAAATCAATAGTCAGATGCTTAACCCAACTGAGCCACCCAGGTGCCCCTGATATTGTCTTATATTCTTATAGGTAACCCAGCTTCCTTTTATTTGTTTACATAGAATTTTTGTATTCCATTTCCAAACAGTAAAAGCTTTCTGTTTTCTTATATTTAAGTCTTTTTAAAATTAGCAGGATAAGAAAAAAAATTTTTTTAAATAACTAGCATAAGGTTAGAGTCTGTATTTGTATCCAAATTTGTATCCAGCCCAGTTATCTTCAACTCGTAATTGGAATATTGAGGTATTTTGTCTCTTTACATTTAATATCCTTACTGATATATTTTTTGGCTTAAATCTATCTAATTGCTTTCTTTTTGTCCATCCTGTTCCGTATTTTTTTTCTTCTCTCTTATCTTTATTGGGTTAATTAATCAAGTATTTTTAAAAATTTATTCCATTCTGGTAGCTTGCTATTTATACATTCTTTTTCATATTTCTTATAATTTTACTTGAGACATACGCTTGCATTCTTGACTTGTTAAAGCTAACATAAGATTGTTCATTTACCATTTCCCAGACAATGTAAGTGCCTTAGAACAATTTCAATCTTTCTCCCCACCTTATGCCTCCTGTTCTACTGTTATTATGATCTTAATTCTACATGTATTTAAAACTCACAACACACTATAATTATTATTTTGTACTGTCAAAATTAATTTACATTTACTCATATATTTACCCTTTCTGTTGCTCATTGTTCCTTCCTGTGTTTCCCTGCTTCCATCTGGGATCATTCTTCTTCTGCCTAAAAAAATCCTGTTAGTGTTTCTTTTAGTGCAGATTTACTATTAACAAATTCATGTAGTTTTGGTTTTTGTTTTATCATATTTTTATCTGAAGAAAAGTATTTTGCCTTCATTTTTGCAGGATATTTTTGCTCAGGATAGAATTCCAGAGGACATTTATTTTCTTCCAGTTTTTGAAACTATTCCAATCATCTGGCTTCCATTGTTTCTATTGAAAACTTTACTGCCATTGCTGTTGTTGCTCCTTCGAAGTAATATGACTTTTTTCTCTAGAATCTGAAGTTTTTTTTGTTATCCTCAGTCAGGAATTTGCTGTGATATCCTTAGATATAGTTGTCTTTGCATTTACTACCTTAACTTTTCATAACTTCTTCAATCTAATGCTTTATCCTTTGTCAATTTGGAGGAAATTCTTAACCATTGTCCCCTCAAATAATACTTCTTCCCTATCAGAACACCAATTATATGTATCTTAAACTATTTTATCATATCCCACGTGTCACTTCCGTTCTTTTCTATAGTTTCATTATTTTCTATCTCTACTGTTCATTTTAGATGTTTTTGTCTAACTTATCTGTTAGCTCAGGAGTTCTTTCTCTATCTGTGTCCTATCTTCTGTTAAATCCATCTATGAGTTTTTAATTTATTTTGATGTCTTTCAGTATTAGACTTTGTATTTTATCTTTTAAAAAATAATCTCCAGTATTCTGCTAAAATTATCCATCTTGCCATTTAATTTCTAAGTCCTTTTTGATATGTGCAATATAAGATTTTCTGATTGTATTTTTCTAGTGTCTATTTTTTCTCTCTCTCTTTTTGTTTTTCAATTCTTTTTTTAATATGCCTATTTATGTTTTAATTGTTGAACGTTGTATATGAAAATTTTTAGTAATAATTAACATCATTTAAAGCTGTGGGTGATGATATTGTCCTTTAGTGAGGATTTGCTTTTCTTCTGGCAGGTATTTGAAGAGGAGTCACTTACTTTTCAAGCAAGCATTGTACTTATTTAAAACTGAGCTCCAGCCTTTGTGAGGGTTGGTCAATTTTTGTTTTACTCTTAATCTTGACATATAGCCCTTCAGGAGTACAACTGAATGTCTGGAGTGTCTGGCAGGGCTACTCCTCCTTGGTGAGTACTGAACTCCAGTTTTTGGTTCCCTCAGTCCCCTGAGACCACCAAAATTCTGGACTTGCCTTATCAGCCTCTCAGCTGTTACATTAAAATTGCCAAACGCTTTGCCAAATACTGACTCATCTCTCTAGGCTTTCCTTGTCTCTGGGATTTTAGCATCTCAAATTCTTCTTTTCAAATCAATTTTTCAGTCTTTGTTTTTCTTTCACCTTTTCTACTTATCTCAGTGGTATGGCTCAACTAATGAACTTAGTCTACCATCGCTGGAGTCTCCAATATATTTTAATGAAGAAATGTTTTTTAAAAAAGCCTTAAGATTTTTATCAAGTTTAACTGACTCACAGACTAAAAACTTTAACATATATTAAAGAACCAAGTGTTAACCTTTCTCTGAATTGTGACCCAATTTGTTTAAATATAGCCAGTAAAAAAGTTAAAGCAATGACTTTTACTTTATCATTTAAATAACTTTAGCAAATATTATTTTGGTCATGAATAAATGACAGGAACGATTCTGATAATCATGAGTACAGTAATGCACAAGACAGAATCCCTGCTCTCACACAGACGAAGATTTTCTAAATGTATTGAACTGTAAATCCCATATAGTTTTAGCAGTGACATGGCTGTTACAAGGAGGGAAGAAGTATAATGGAATCATCTTTTCTTTCTTTGTGTGAGTCAGTTTCAGCTTGGGACTAGCCATCAAAAGACCTAACCATAAAACCACCTTCTCATTTTTGTAGAACAGGCATAGCATGGAGGTACCTGAGTAGGTGACATATGGGCCCAAAGCAGAAAAGCAAGATCCCATATCAAGTGAAAAGCCGTGACTTGATGAGGAAAAAAAAAAAAAAGACCAAAAAAGAGCAAGCATTCAGTCGACCATATTATAAGGTAACAAAATCAATTGAACTCCATCCTCTACTTAAGTAAGGTAGACTGTACAACTCAGAGTTGTAGAACCAGACTTAGCTAATTATTTTATGAAAAAGTATATTACAAGGAAATGGCACTGTGACAGACATCAGCATTTCACAAGACTAACATGTGGCACACATCAAAAGCTAAAGAAGTTTAGAGTAAAGAAGAGAAGTCTTTACTGAACCAGACAGTAAATCATTAGAAATTAATACAACCCAGGCACCTGGGTGGCTCAGTTGGTTAAGCGACTGCCTTCGGCTCAGGTCATGATCCTGGAGTCCCGGGATCGAGTCCCGCATTGGGCTCCCTGCTCAGCGGGGAGTCTGCTTCTCCCTCTGACCCTCCCCCCTCTCGTGCTCTCTCTTTCTCATTCTCTCTCTCAAATAAAAAAAAAAAGAAATTAATACAACCCCCACATACAATATTTCTACTTACTGAAAATAATTATTAACATTATATAAAGTTATATATATGTGTATATATATATGGGAGTTAACTTTATATTCTTTTATTCCAAAAATTATTTATTCTCAATGAGATCTTTCTATTGTGTTCATAAAGTCTCAAGTTAAAGAATAACTCCAAGTTATCTAATACATAAGGGATTGTTAATACGAAGTCGACAGACCCCTTTTAGCAGCTAGGTATAAGTTGAAATTTTATAGCAAATTTTGTGTGGATGTGTGACTAAGCACTTTTTCTGGGGAAAGGGCTTAAAGTTTTTATCTGTCCATGACCTCAAAGAAGTTTAAGGACCGCTGCTATTTCACCACCATCTGAATTCGGTTGCCCAGATGAAACTGGGAAGGTAATGCCCTTACAGAATCTTGCCTGGAGAAGGTTTACTTTTAAAAGAGTAATGCCAAATTTTACAATGGGATATGATCATTTGCATCATACTAAATCTCATTTGAACTACTATTTCAATCCACCCACCTCAAATAGCCTGCAGTTTTGGCAGTATTTTTATAAATTTGGGTTCTTTTCCTGCCTTATCACCAGCTTTAGTTTACTGCGGGGTGGGGGGGGTGGTGGGAATCAAGATTGAAAAAACTGTTATTATGAAGGAAAAACAGACTTCTTCCAGTAGAATCAATAGCTATAAAAATTATTCTTCCACTACTAATTTTTAAAATAAATAATTATAAAATAGTTTTATTTTGAAGCCTCCGGATTGCTCAATAGAAGTATTTACAGCTCATGTATTTTTCAAATAGGGCATTTGTTGAATTTCACCACCATTGAGATTTTATCATTATGATGCTATCAAAATGTTGTTTGTAGCTTTCTAATTCTTTTCTATTAAAAAAAAGATTTGGGGTGCCTGGGTGGCTCAGTCGTTAAGCGTCTGCCTTCGGCTCAGGTCATGATCCCAGGGTCCTGGGATCGAGCCCCGCATCAGGCTCCCTGCTCGGCGGGAAGCCTGCTTCTCCCTCTCCCACTCCCCCTGCTTGTGTTCCCTCTCTCGCTGTCTCTCTCTCTGTGTCAAATAAATAAATAAAATCTTTAAAAAAAAAAAAAAAAGATTTAACAAATTTCAACAAAATTGGCTAAAAAGTAATCACGAAGTCAAATTGATTTGCATTACGTCGGTACATGGAACCACATTAGAGATGCCAGAATTCAGATTGGAAGCAAGTTATCCACAGTTGATATTAGTGTAATATGCCATTAAATTATTTACAAAATTAGCTTTTGGCTAGACATATTGTGATACGTACAAAGAGAGAAATGTGAAATTACCTAATTTGCACTTGCTTCTGGTATAGTAATTTCACATGAAATGATATTCCTCTAGGCTGCCACACTGCATTTTAATTAGGATCCTTCATTTTTGGACAATGACCGAGAAATAACTCAGCTGACCTTGAGTTTCTTAATCATCACTCTCTGGTAATGAATGAATCAACAAAAGGGAGTAGTTTTCCTTTCCAAGCCTGAATCTAAATGTGACATTACTTACATGTTAAATTGCAGTTCATTCAGTTTTAAAAGACCATTCTACAGAATAGCTAGGGGTGAATAGAGGCAATTTCCGGAAACATTCTTTACATAAAGTCAACATGCCCCTGAAAACAAATGCTAGGGCAGAGGATTATGTGATTAGTATTTTTAAGGAGCTTAATCTATCCTTCTTGCCTTTCAGTTATTTTTTAAAGGAAATTAGTTTCCTATATATAAGCAGACGCAGGTCTAGAAATAGTTGAGATACAATTATAAAATGGCATTAAAACTATACCTGTAATCAAACCCCAGCTCCTTATGTAACCTTACCATTGATTTGAAGAACTTCTTTTATTACCTGACAAGCTTGCTCATTCTGTACATTTATTTCGATTTTGTTGGGCTTTCAGCCATGCCTGTAATGTTGCTGAGGAGTAAAATATCTTTCATAACCAGAATCATAAATCTTTCTTATAACCATGAGACTATATCTTTATGGCCATAGATCATTTTAGTTACTGTCAAAAAGTGTCATCATATCACATTACAAATTAGAAAACTGAAAGACAGTGCGTGGTTGACAATACCTATTATCTGCGGGCAAGGAAAATAATTTTCCTTTCCTCATAAACCAACATTTCTAATGACAAGTATTTTCTAGACACATAGAAGTTATTTGGATATGTGCTTTAGCCAAGTTTCGAAAGCACAACTGGTTTAATGGGAGCAAATAGAACTGGTATTTGTGAAAAAGTACTTGTTCAAATAGAGAAAGTTAAAGAAAAAAAAAAGCATGGAAGAGAAGAAATTGACCCTTTTATCTTATGAGTGACGAAAGAAAACGATTACCTTTTGGATTTCAGTCTCCCACACAAACGTTAGCAGATTCAGTAATGAGATAACTCTTGAGTTTCTTCTTGGCAAGAACTGATGATTGTCTTAATGTTCAATGTGTGACCTTTATTGATATTTTGAATTGTGGTCATTATAAAGTTACTCTTCCCAGGAAAAGAAAATAAAAATTTTGATAAATAAAACTTTATTTTAATAGAATTTTTAACTTTTTTGTTGTTTTATTTAAACTCTCCTCTTGCTCTCAACCTTATGTGACAAGAGTTATATTTTTAAAGCACTTTGCTTCCTTAGAATTCATAATATTTGCTGTATCCTGATTGTGCTGTTCTGATGAGAACTGGGTGTCATAAAATCATAAAAGAGAGTTAGCCACGGCCTTTCATAGATTGTGCCTGTTTTCCCTAACATATCTGTGCATAGAAGAGCTTTTACATAACCAGGGGCTTTGAGTGGGGGCAGTGGAAAAAGAAAGTAAACCCAGGCAAGCTTTTGTACCCTTCTTTGTCTTTCTGTCCTTAACTACATTTCCCACATTCCCCTGCTTTGCCTTAAATGGCAGGAGTATTGACCCTGGGAAATCCCTTTTGCCAACTGTCTTCCAGCTACCTTTAGCCAATGGCAGATACTAGAAGCAAATAGGATGCAAAAGAAAGTGAAAAGCCAGGCTATTTCTCCTCTTCTCATGCTTTGGTGGCTACCCTCACAGCAACTATTTCTGCTCAATGGTTCCAGCTTCCTCTGGGCAGATCCATTATGGTTCTAACTTCCTGGCTTTAATGCACTGCTTCTCTCCTTTGTCTCTCCAGCCCTAGGAGTGGTGTTGGCATTCCAAAGCTGCTCATTTCTGGGCTGCCTCACCTTTCCCTACTTGCTCTTTTAGTTCTTCTATCACCATTTAAACTAGGGCATCTCCGCTTACTTTCCAATTTGTATTACAAATACTAGACCTACTTTCCTCTGTATGCTCCCACTTCTACTTCCTTTATTGACTTAAAAGGAACTTGCAATCCTAAGAAAGGGAGGAGAAAAGGAAGGGACCAAAATTTATGTAGATACATAAAAGTAAAGAAAAGGAGAAAAAAGGCAAAACTGATGTTTACCAGCACTACACGTGTACGTGCGCACACACACATTAATCGAAAGAAACAAGACACTTAATTTTCTCTTTATAACTTGTCCTTCTTGACCTCTGCTTTCTTGTTAAGTGAAAGCTCAGATAGTTGAATTTAGAATACTACTGTGTCACCATTTTCCCATCTAGGTCCTTAGGTCCGTGGGTAAAGTTAATTCTCCTCTGTGTCTTCCAGAAGATACAAGGGAGATTCAGTATCGATAGTGACTCTGGCCTTGGTTGTAGTGGGAGGTTAATGAAGCCAAAGACATGTGCTTGGAGAACCTAAAACTCCCACTGAGAGTTAATTTTGTTTGCCCATTTCCTAATGGTCTTTGTGGTCATTAGGTTTACTGCTGTTTGGCACTTGATGCATTTTCTTTTTTCTTTGGGCTTTTGTTATACAGGGCTCAAAGCTAAAAGCATCTACTTCTTAAAACTACTGAGTGTTTTTCTAATGGTCACAGTATGTGGGAACTGGGCACTCTGCAAAGCTAAATGTCATTTGGCACAAACTATACTGGGTAATTTATAACCAGTATAACTGTTCTTTCTTGATGAGCAAATTCTGTGTGTGTGTGTGTGTGTGTGTGTGTACATGTATATATATCATGTATATATATGTACTGGGAGTGAGAGTTAGGTCTGGTGTTTTAAATTAGACTTTAATTCTCTATTGGAGGGCATGAATTGATCTGAAATTTGTAATTATCCTTATGATACAAAATAAGTATAATTATTGTAATTCAAATTAGAAAACCAAGAACATGTTGTAATCTGGGCCACATGTGTTTATCTCTATGGTGACTGTTTTCCAAACCAAGATCTAGGATACATGTTATGGCAAAGAACTCCCTTTAAAAATGTTCTTAAAGCTTACTTATATAATCATTCTTATAAGGATGTAAAAATTCAATAATATTATATGTACAATTCACAATTTTTAAAGAAAATAAAATTTTTGTTAATAAGAATTAGTCCAGAAAGTTTACATAATTTTGAATCAAAGTATATCTTCTCATTGCTCCAAGGAATGATTCTGTTTAATTTGCCTTGTTTAATCTGCAGGACTAGGCAAGAATAGAATGGTCACTGGTTTATCCAGAAAACAATAAAACACTGGGATAGTAGGCATGTAAGAATCTAAATTCATGTGCAATTAAACTGGAAGCTGGGGATTAGATCCTTTAAAAATATCTTCCTTGTTCTGAACTACACTAGTATACTCCCAAGAATTTAGAAGAAAAAGAAATCACAGTACATAGTCTCTCCCTATGGAAGAGATATAAACTAGCCTTTCCCAAAACCAGATTAAAATCAGTCTAGTAAAAATAAGTACACATCTTTTGTGCAAGCAAGTTTTCCAAGTGAGCAAAGACTTAGAGAGGCAGTTCCTGGATAGAATATGAAGGCTATTGAGCAAAGAATCACTGGCCAAGGGATCCCCAAGAGGTAGCCACCCATTTGGGAACAATATGAGCCTAAGTGGGATGTGCCTTGTAAGCTCCCTCTGCACCTTCATCTGGATTGTTTGTGTAAGAAAGAGTTGTAGCACCAGATATCAAGAGGTCAGAAGAAGACAAGCATCAAAAGCCATAGGGAGGTTTGAGGAACTCTCCTTCAAGAATAAAACCAGAAGATAATTCTCTATGGCTCCTCAATACCAGCTGGTAAGAAAAACAGACAATATACATCAGAAACTTTGACCATGAGAAATTATGTGACTTCTTAAACCTTTGTAGCCTCTCCATGCCTATTACTTATTCATCTACTTTTTTATAATAAATAAGAGCAAACCCCTTAAAAGGAAATCCTGCTTCCTCTTGTTTCTAAGTCAATAGGAAAGAGACTTGGGGGAGACTACATCTAACTTGGTATCCCAGCTTGAGGGGAGAAGAAATCTGAGGAAAAGAGAGGGAAAGAAGGATAGTAAATCCTTGGAGTTTGAGGAAAGGTGCTAAGGTCGGTAGTTATAGGCTGAAGACACAGGAAAGAGAAGAGCCCAGGAGTTAAAAACATCCAGAAATGGGTGCCTTTCCTCACCCAGGGGTCTTATCAGTTGCCCCAAGCTCCCTGACTCCACAAATGCAACAAGGCCAATGCAATCTATAGGAGAAAACACTTTCTGTTAGCAATTTGGTTATTGGGTCATTTAACCTTATTTTCTAATCCACCTCTCCTGCCCCCATTACAACCCCATGAAGAGCAAAAACTATTCCATTTCCTTTACAACTCTGTATCATTTATAACTATGGCAATCACATACTTTTCATGAATATAATAATGATATTTCTCATGCTGCCCTTTCAGTTCAATGCCTTCTCCAAAAGTAATAGACAAAAAAATATCCCAAAAGGACAAAGGAATAGGATGTGGGCAAGATGGATTGGGATACCAAGTGCTTGGTACATTTTTTAAAAAGGAGTATCTCTCTGAACTGAAAGTATCTTCCCAAGAGTTGGAGACCCAACTTTGCTTAGAGGGAGAACTACTGATTTGGTCTCTAATTTGCATTCAAAGTCCAGGTCTCAGCTCAAAATTCTTTGATATTATAGAGTTGTCTTCAGTACAGAGTCATTTTCAAGGAGAGAGGATTCTTCTTTTTTTATTCCCAGCATTTTATTATATTTTTTTTCAAACATACAACAAACAAAAACATTTTAGAGTTAACACCCGTATACTTGCCACCTGGATTATACCACTAATATTTTTTTTTTAAGATTTTATTTATTTATTTGACAGAGAGAGAGAGAGACCACAAGTAGGGGGAGAGGGAGAGGGAGAAGCAGGCTTCCCGCTGAGCAGGGAGCCCGATGCGGGGCTCGATCCCAGGACCCTGGGATCATGACCCGAGCCGAAGGCAGACGCTTAACGACTGAGCCACCCAGGCGCCCCTATACCACTAATATTTTACTGTGCTTGCTTTGTCACATATCTATCCATCTATGCATCCTTCTAGCCATCAATAAACCCACTGTTTTATGCATCTCAAGATGCAGACATCAAAATATTTCTCCCCTAAATATTTCGTCATGTGTATGATTAGCTAAAAGTTAATATTTGGTTATAGATTTAATGTAAAATTTGCATATGATAAAATGTACAAACATTAAGTGTATATCTGAGTTTTTTAATCTGCTGAGTTTTAACAATATATACATCTGTGTGATCCTAATCCTTATCAAGATACAGTATTCTATATTATATTAAATTCCGTCCAGCTTTGACATCATTCCAGAGAGTTCCCTCATGCCCTTCCCAGTCAATCCCACCCTCCAAACTCCCCCAGAGTTATATAACTCTTCTGATTTTTTTCTTAGATGAGAGTATTTTTCATGCTTGCCAAAAATCATGCAAATAATGGTTTTAGAGATGAACCTCTGTAGCCGGTCACACTTTAGGGACATTTGGCTTTAACACAAGAAAAATTTAACATTTCTAAATGACTGATTATTGTAGATAAATGAGTAAAAGGAGACTCATTCTATTGCATAAGTCATCTTCACTTCCTGCCTGTTCATTTCTAATAGCCTGGATAAGAAATAAAGTACACATTGTCCCTGCTTGATAAGTCAGCTATTTCATTTGTCTCACTGTGGAGGGTCAAGGTAGTTCTTCAGGTTCTAAATATGGTCCCCATGTGATTACTAGTCTCAGAATACAAAAGAGAGCAGATTGTGATACTACCAGTGAGCTCTTTTGGGCCAGGTCACTGATACTCGCTTATTAATATTATAGTGCCCTAGAAAAACATGTAAATACAAGAACTACTTCTTGCCAAGTATTTAACCACTCCTGGGTGGAAGAAAAGAACCGTGAAAGGTGCATTTCTTCCTCCAGGCTGGGCAGCAAGCTACTTTCACTGTGCTCAGTAATGGTACCCTAATGGCTCCTGAGAGTGAATTCTACTCCTAAAGTGGCAACCGCCTACAGGAAGTAGCTTTCTGGTCCATTGTTTTGCAAATTAAATGGAAGGTTTCTGACTCCTGTAGCCTCTTTACAGGAGTCTTTTTACATGGTCTTCTCTCTGGTGTTTATTGGTTTTGTTTTCTGATAGCTAATATCATTCTTCTTCTTTATCATGTTGAATCACTTTTCTTTCAAGTTTCTCTTTACCGCATCTGTCTGCACACAGGCACCCACCCCCTTGCTTCCTTTCCCTCACATCACTATATGTTTGATCCCCATCATCGAACTTGCTGCTTCTTCATGTGAATTCCCACCCCACTCATTCTCCCCATTCCTGCAGTCACCCCCCTTCACTTATTATGCTTTTTGTTTCTCTTTCCTGCTGCTTAATGATTTTTCCTGCTGATAAGCTCTGCCCAAAATACTGAGAGGCCTGAAGCACTTGCAAGACAGTTCGTTGGGCTCATTGCTCTTGGCGCATTCCAGAGCAGATGGAAGTAGGGCTCCAGTCATGCTCATCGCAGGACAGTTCTGTAGTGATGTATGTGTAAATCTTATAACATTCCATCAGCATTTTGGTTAATGAGCCTTTAGACTTTCAGTTTTTATTTCCTTTTTTTAAAGTTGGAACTTGATACTTTGGAAAATATTTTCCTGTTGGAGACTTATTTTCAGTGCCATCTTTGGAAGCAGAAACAAACCCAATGTTTATTCACTTTATAAACTGGAGTGGTTTTGTTATGATTAACACTGGGATAATAGAATAATAATAATGACTGATATCTGTATAATATGGTTCTTTGTAAATGCGCTCTCACACATTGCCCCATTTGAGGCTAACAGCAACCCTGGCCATTATTTTTATGATTCTCACTTTCTTACATAGGTAAAATACGTCTGCAGACATTACAGCGAGGGAGTGCTCAGAACAACTATACTTAGTACAGAAGCCAACCAGGAGAATATCTCTTTTCATAAGGCTAATGCAAAATTTGCCTTGCTCCTTCTCCTCTGCGTTTTCCTCCCCTGTATCAGCATTTAGTATACAAAGCTTTCTATGAGGCTGGTATCCTTCTTAAACACCCTGCAGTGGTCGGGAAGTTGCTACTACAATAATTCATCAGACCAATACATTGTATGCTGGGACATTTAGCCACATTGACGGCCATCATGAATATACAGGCATTCCACTCTTGACCCTGAAGACGTGCTCCTAGAAAAATTGTATGTAGATCAAATTATGGCACATAAAACCATATTGTAAAACACAGCAGGGTAATTTATTATTTAAAGAAATCCTGTAGTTTATCTTTGTGTAAAGAATTCTTTCATGATGCAAATAATCCATATTTTATTTGTAAATTTAAGACTTTAGAAATGAGTTTGCATGAAATGAAGGACACATCAATTTTAATGAGCTTAAGTAGATGGTGGTCTGAGACACACTTTTCTGAACCACCTAGGGGATCCTAGCAACTGTTCAGTGAAACAAGGGGACAAATTAGTCCCTCTGGAACAATAGAACTCTGCCATTATTCCTAATATGAGTTGATATGAGAATAGGAGGCCCTTTCCCCTCTCCCACAGTGCTTTTACCTTTCCCAGTAATTGTTTCCTCAGAGTAAACTTGAGCTTTATATTTGTGAAAAGCACAGGAATTCTTTCCTGGCAAACCACATGAGTATCAGATACCCTTGAACTAAGCATACAAGGGTACACAAGTGCTTTCCTTGCATTTCCTGAGATGAGGTTCAAAATGTTACCTCTAGTCTCTGAATGCTCCTTAAGCAGGCTTTGCATTTCCTAATTTACAACCTTGGAATCAACTCTAAATTCCCGCAATCCTTTGTTCCTATTTCCAGTTCATGGACAAAAAACTGCCATGCCCTTGGATTATTTACTTCCTCTTTTTTTTCAACAACTTATGCCATATTCCACTTTCATTAAAGAATTTCCTATCTATATAATAAACAAACACCATCCTTGCTGTGAAAATTATTTCTAAAATGCTCACTGCTGAGGAAAGTATAGCACATAGCCAATTGTGTTACAGGGGTTGTACCATCTCCAGTGTAGGTGAGTGTCCTTCCCAAGGAGCCAACCTCAAGAGTGTTAGAGGAAACTGTTCTTGAGGAAAGAAAGAATCCACTCATTATCCATCAGTTGTGCATAGAAACATACTGAGGATAGAGTAAATTTGTCTCAGCTCTCACGATCCTTTGGAGCTATGCTGTCTGATTCCTATGGAAAAATATATCAAGACAGAGAGACCTTGAGTGTCCAGATATTAGGAGATTTTTCTGGCTATTTTGAGTTGTACCCTACACCTTGAGAGTTAAGTACTGCCTTAGTCCATTTCCAGGAGATATTTTCATGAAGATTTTAAAAGTTCTCAACTTGGAATAACTTCACAAGTTTGCTCCCTATTTCTTCGCTGCCAAAAGCAACCACAAAGCCGAAGATATGGAAATTATACCAAGAAAGACAAAATTAATGAATTTGGTCCTACAATTGCTGCAAATTTTACCTTTTTTCATAGGAGTTCTTTCATCCTATCTTGTTCTGTGAATGAAATCCAGTATTTGGTATTGTAGCTAGACCATGGCCAAAATCCTTTGCTCCCCATACCACACCTCCAAAATCCCAAACTCTGGATTTGGTAAAATGTATAGGAAAAAGCAAACATTCTTCACCTTTCCCATGGATACCTTTATTTGGGAGGGGTGTGATTAGAGATCTTTAGACATTTTGTTTTCATAGAAATATTATAACTCAGTTTGTTGGAAGGGGAAAGAAAAAAGGGATTGTATCATGCAGATGCTGTTCTTAACATAATATCGACTCCGTGGCAGCAAGCTGGAATTGGGAAGTATGCAAAGCTTAAAGGTCTCCTGACTTATCTGAGTTTATTGCTTAAATTCCTTTTATGTTAAACTTCCATAAGATTAATATTAATCTTCAAATTATCTCCACAATATTCAATATAGAAACTCAGGGCTCCCACAATGTTATATCAGGAGAATGGAGTTTTAAGTGATTTTTTCCTTTATACTTCTCTATTTTTTAAAAATTTTCTATAAATAGGTAGTATATGCTACCTATATAATTATGTATATAATTATACATATTTACCTATATTTATATAGAAGTACTTAATTATTATTACTTATATTTATATGTAAATAAAAGTAGCATATGCTACCTATAAAATTATTTTTTAAAAATTAAAAATGGTGAAAGGAAGAACACCAGTTCCCTACTGCAATTCAAAATCTAAATTTCCTCCTCATTTTGTCTCATCATACACACTTCTCTTTATGTATCATTGTTGGATTTCTGCCTCAACAAAGCAGAAATCTGCATGCCCTCTGCATGTCCTATTTTTTCCCCTCCTTAATATATAACACACTTATTCCTACTGCTTTAAGCCACCCACATTCTTTAGCTGAATCTCAAAATTCACCTTCCTCAACCAATCTTTCTTTATCAGCCCATTCCCAAATTCACTTTGCCAAACTTCTGTACTGTGCACTCACATATACTTGTCCATATGTTGTTTTTTGAATATAAAAATTTTACTAAAGTATAATTCACAGAACGAGTGCATAAATTCTAAATGTACAGCTAGATGGATCTTCACAAAGTGAAACCAGATCAAGAAACAGAGCACCATCAGCAACCCAGAAGCCCTCATCATGCTCCATTCCAGTTGCTTTTCTCCCACCTTCACCAAGAGGAACCACTATCTTGAAATTTAACACCATAGCTTATTGTCACCTATACAGTGTATATTTTTTTATGTCTGCCTTCTTTCACCCAACATTTTAATTGTAAGTTTAATCCATGTTCCATATGGCAGTACTTTGTTCATTTTCATTGCTGTACAGTATTTTCTTTAACAGTTGTTCTTGTCCATTTGAATTTTGATGGACATTTGGTTTGTTTCCAGTTTGGAGCTATTATGAGTGGTGTTGACATGAACACTCTTATACATGTCTTTTGGAGAACATAACATTTTTCTCTTAGGCATATCTAGGAGTCAAACTGTTGGATCACATATGTGTATATGCTCAGCATTAATAGATAATTCTAAATAATTCTTAAAATATATTATGTTGATTTTTGAATTCTCTCAAGCTGGAGTTTCCCACTAGTCAGTCATGAGTAGGAGGTCAATGTTGACATCCAGCCTGGTGGACAGCCACATCACACCCAACTCCCGGTGCTCAGCTTATAAGTCAGTAGCCACCCACTCATATCTCTGTGAGTGCATGTGGAAGAGTTTCTTTAGGGAATATAATTCCCATGTCCTAAGGGTTAGTATAGCTTACTTCATCTCATCAACCCCAGCTAGGGAAAATGCAAGTCATTTTTGTCTATGTGATGTATTCATAACCAGCCTTAAGCCTATTGAGAGCAAGAATTTTATACTATTTTAGTTTTTAGAATTTCTCCTCAACTCATCCACCCCACCTTCCACCTCCCTTGAAGAATACAGCTTTAGATGTTTATAATATGATATTAACACCGACCCGACTATGGACTTCTGCCCCAGGCATTGGTGTCTGCCCTGACTTTCTAGCAGCCCATTTTCCTATGTTCCACGATGGTAGCAACATGTCAGTTCTGTCTTTCTCTCCTCCCCCCGCCCCTTTTTCTCCACAAAGACAGACAATTGTGGATACAGATAGACTGTGTTTGTTAAATGTTTTTACACTAAGGGGGCTTCTTCATCTTTACATGGGCTTGTAAGTTCTATCAACACTAATAACCATTAGATGTTTTTATGGAGTATGCAGGCCTCTGTATTTTATAAGGAAAAGCTCAATTATATCTTCCTTAAAATACATTTTTCTTGTTTTCATTTTAGGCTTCAAACAAAGTGGAATAGAAAATTCTGTTTGATGAAATGATACCATATTATGTGGTTATAGTAAATGCATGTAATATACAACATTTATACTCTTAACATTCTTCACATGACTCATATAATGAACATCTTACTATTAAAATTCTCACAGTAAAATTCACAGTAGGGTAACCACTTACCTTATATACATCAGGGCAAGGATGACTGAGAAGCTTTTGCATTCTATTTTGCTTGAAGTAATTCTTATTTATGAGATAAATAGAAAATTTCTCTCCAAAGTAATACATTTTCTGGAGATTACATAATATTTAAAGGAATAAACCTATTTGCCATTCTAATATTTTGCTTACTAGTATATATTGAAATGTGGAATTTATTCAAGCCAGAGATAGGGCAGCTTTTTGTACTTGAGACTCTGCTGAACACTTGCCCTGTGACTTTGGACAAACTCCTCCCCTCCATATCTCAGTTTCATTTCAGTGTGCAAATGGGAATGTTATTTGTCCTACTCTATTTTACAAAGTGTTGGAAGGATTACAAACAATACTGTAATAAACATTTTATGCACATTTATTCATATAACAAGTATTTATTGAGCATCTACTATGGGCCAGGTATTATTCTAGGTACTAGGGATACTGCAGTGAACAAAAACAAACCAAAACCCTTCCATTCCATAAATAAGTAAATAAACAAAATGTATGTTATGTTCATAATTGCTAAGGTGAAAAAAATTAAATTGGGGAAGGAAATAGAGGTTAGAGGAGCTAGGAAGACCTCAATGAGAAGTTGACATTCAAGTCAAAACTGGAAGAAAATGCAAAAGGAGACATGGAGATACCTTGAGGAAGAGCAATCCAGGCAGAGAAAACAAGTGCAAAGGCCCTGAGGTTAAGAATGTACCTGGTGTGTTCTAGGAATAAGAAAGCCAGCATGGCTGATGCTATCTGAATGAGAGAAAGAATAGTAGAAAATAGCATCAGAGAGGTAACAAGGAGCATGCCACAGAGGGCCATGCCTCCGTGAGTCCATGTGCAAGAGTTTCTTCAGGATATATAATCCAGAAGTGGTATTTCTGGGTGGTAACATATAAGTATATGTAATTTTGCTAGATATTACCAAATTGCTCCCAAGCGTACAAGTTTACGCTTTCATGAGCTTTTATTTGCGTTCCTGTTATTCTACATCCTTCCAATTTTTGACCTTTTCAGACTTAAATCTATGGTCTTCTGACAGATATGAAATAATATCTGTTGTCATTTGAATGGATATTTTCTTAACAACTAGTGAATTTGAAGATCTTTTCATCTGTTCCCCCGATTCCTCCTTTTGTAAATCTTGTCCATATTCTAATTTTCTATTAAATTGTTTTTTTTTTCTTATTGACATGGACTTCTTTATATGTTCTAAATATTAAATCCTTTGCCAATTAAATATGCTGCTATTGTATTCTCCATGTCTGTGGCCTCTCTAATTTGTTCTTATGGTATGTATTGATGCATAGAAGTTTTAAATTTTAATATATTCAATTTTGTCAGTCTTTTCCCTTATGGTTTATGCTTCTTGTCTTGTTTAAGAAATCATTTCCCAGGGGCACCTAGGTGGCTCAGATGGTTAAGCATCTGCCTTTGGCTCAGGTCATGATCTAGAGGTCCTGGGATCGAGCCCCATATCAGGCTCCCTGCTCAACGGAGAGCCTGCTTTTCTCTCTCCTCTGCTGCTCCCCCTGCTTGTGCTCTCTCTATCTGTCTCTCTTTGTGTCAAATAAATAAATAAATAAATCTTTTTAAAAAAATCATTTCCTATATGCAAGATATTTACTATTTCTATACTTTCTCCCAGTGATCTAAAATTTCAGTTTTTAATTTTAGAAATTATGTCTTTCTGGGATGGTATGTGGTAGAGATTTTTTCTTTTTCTTTTGACCAACTGTGTTACTTCCTCCTCCCTTTTTAGAGAAATGGCAGTTTTATCATTTATTAAATTTCTATACAAGTGTGTACCTTTTCGGATACTTTAACCTCTCCCATTGGTGAAATTTTCTTTCCCTATAATAGTAGCATAGTATTTTGGTTGGTTGCTACAGCTTTGTGATAAACCTTGAGAAAACATATTTGAACAAGTGAACAATTTCTCTTATTCTTCTTCAACATTGTCTTGGCTATTCTTGACCCTTTGCTCTCCCATGAAAATATTTAAAATTATTTTGTCAAGTTCCATAGGAAAACCTCTTGGCATTTTTATTAGAATTGCATTGAAGTTAGGGGTATGGATGTCTTTATGATACTGAGTCTATTTATTACAAATGTGGCATATCTTTTTATTTACTTAGGTATTTCTTAACACCATTTATTAAAGTTTTGTAATTTTTGCAATGTATTTCATGCACATCCATTGTTAGATTTATTCTTAAGGCCATTGTTGCTGTTGATTTTAAATGGTGCTTCATTTTATATTTTGTCATTGTTTATTCCTGGTGAGTGAAGAATGCAATTTTTTTTACATTGGTCTAATAGCCAGTAAGCCTGCTGAACTCTCTCATTAATTCTAATAATTTTATTATAGGTGCTCTTGGGTTTTCTATGAAAATCATATCATAGATTTCATATCATATCAATGTGATTGCTAAAAAATCATATCACCTGAGAATAAAAACAGTATTATTTCTTCCTTTGTGATTCATATACATTCTATTTCTTTATCTCATTTTAAGTCATTGACTAGGCCCTCAGGACAATCTTAAAGCAAATGCTTGGGGATATTTTTGTTTCATTGCTTATTTTAAAAGAAATGAGTCTAACATTTCATCATTGTGTAATTACTATGAAGAATGGATACTGTATGTTTTTTAAGAATGGATACCTAATGTTATCAAATGCCTCTTCTGCTTTTGAGATAATTATATTGTGGGGTTTTTTGTGTGTGTGTGTATGGTTTTACTTTCTAAATTTTATAAGGTAAATTTTACTGGTGAATTTTTTAATTGTCATGATGTACTTTCTAATGGATTGCTGGAATAGATTTGTTAATACTTTGTGGTCAATTTTTTTAATATTCTATGTTGTTTGGGGGGGAAATGTCTTTTAATTAGTGGGTGCAAATCTGTGTGTGTGTGTGTGTGTGTGTGTGTGTCCAGTATATCAAGGCTGTTAATTATGTTGTTAAATTTTGTATATCCTTGCCAAATTTTTGTCTGTTTCATTTATCAATGACTGCTTCAACAATTGTGGATTTGTCAGTTTTTCTTTATAACATGTAAATTTTATCCCTGAATATTTGATTATGCATATGCAAATTACAGATGTCATATTTTTCTAGTGAGGTGAAACTTTTATCGTGTTGTGATTCTCCTTAGCTCTGATAATGCTTTTTGCCTTAAAAACTATTTTATCTAATATTAATTTAGCAGCAAAAGTTCATTTTTGGTTAGAATTTACCCAATGTGGCTCAGTCGGTTAAGCGTCTGCCTTCGGCTCAGGTCATGATCCCAGGGTCCTGGGATCAAGCCCCATATTGGGATCCCTGCTCAGTGGGGAGTCTGCTTCTCCCTCTGCCCCTCCCCTCCACTTGTGCTCTCTCTCTGGCATGCTCTCTCTCTCTCAAATAAATAAAATCTTTAAAAAAAAAAAAAGAATTTACCCAATGTATTCCTTTGTATCTTTCTCCTTTCAACATTCCTGTGTCCCTGTATCATAGATGTGTCCCTCAAAAGTGGACTATAGGTGGATTTCTTATAATCCAGTCTGATAACCTATCTTTTCACTAGCAGGGTTAGACTCTGTAGATTCACTGTAGTTTTCACTAAATTTGAGTTCTACCATATTATTTTGTGCTAGTTTCCCTGAAATTTTCTATGATTTTTCCCCCTTCTTTCCTCACTAATTAGATTGAATTATTTTTATTCTATTTTTCCTTCTTTCGTCTCCTTGCTTAGAATGTTTACTTTTAAAATCTAAGTTAATGAGGGGCACCTGGGTGGCTCAGTTAAGTGGCCAACTCCTGATTTCGGCTTAGGTCATGATCTCACGGTCCTGGGATATAGCCCTGCATTGGGCTCCACGCTCAGCGGGGAGTCTGCTTCAGAACTCTCTGCCCCTCCCCGTGCTCACTTACTGCCTCTCTCTCACTCTCTAAAGTAAATAAATAAATCTTTTTAAAAATAAAACAAAATCTAAGTTAATCAACACTTTTACACTCCACCTGGTAAAATCGACCTTGATCATCCTCTCCCTTTCACATGGTATTAATTTTCAGTATTTTGCCACTATGTTTCTCCACCAAAGGTTAGTGGTTAATACCACTTTTGTTACTGTTTTATACAATCAGTATTTGTTTGTATGTAACCTCATGTTTTCCAATTACTCTGTTTTTTTGTCCTTCCTATACCTGCATTTGTTCTTCTAGATTCAATTTAATTTTTCAGATAGTACATACTTTGGGGGTTCATTTAGTGATTGCCTCACAGATTTTTTTTTACCATAAAATGACTATTATACCATTTTACTTGAATGATAGGTTGATGGATATTTTCTCTTAGCACTCTGAGCAGTTTTCTCACTCCTATGTTTACTGTAGAGAATTCTGCTATCAATCTAATTGTTATTCTTTTGAAATAATTTATCTTTTCTCCCAGCTGCTTTTTTGATCTCTCCTTTTGTCTTTTATGTTCTTTTATTAAAGATGCACTTTTTGTTCTTTTATTCAAGTTACACCTTAATGTGTCTCTATGTGGATTCATTATTATTTATCTGCTGGAATTCATTATGGCTTCTGCTTCTGAGGGTCCAGTTTGTTTATCAGTTCTGCAGGTTTGTCAGCCAACATCTTTTTGAATACTAATTATCCCCCATTTTTATTTTCTCCATCTGGCATTCTAGTGAGAGACTTTGTCACCTCCTTTTGCCTGCAGAATTTTTTAGTCTACCCTTTCATTGAAGTGTGGCCCTTCTGCGATTGTGGCTTTATGAAAGGGTCTCAGTTTCAACATCTGATTTCAAGTGGACCTAAAGCTTAGCCTCCTTTTCCCTACCTACCCCCACATTCTGCATGTATCTATTTAAAGACCTACTCTTAGGCACATACCCTGAGAGCAGCTTCCTCTAGACACCAATTTGTATTCTGGTTTTGCCTCTGGGATTTCCCTTACATTCCTGTGATATCAAGTATACATTTGAGGAGATACTTCCTGCATTTTATTCAACATGTCTCAGTCCTTTGTAGTAGAAAGGTACACATGTAAAATCTATACTACGACATCACCAAAAACAGAACTCTAGTTTTTAAATTACAATTTTAAAATTCCTCAGCCCTTTCCCTTGTCTTGGTCACATGATTAAATAATAACATTGTCATTATTCCAAAACACTTTTCAAGTATTACAAAATGTTATAAAGCTTGTTCTTCCCTACTGTCAACTAAGGATTTCTCAACTCCTCTCCCCTCAAACAAAGAGCAAAAAAAAAAAAAAAAAAAAAAAAAAAGGCAAATTACCAGATAACAAAGGATGAAGTGTGAGCCCTGTGGGATTACACTCAGTTTCTTCTCTTGCCTAGTTACTGAAGTTCACCTGAAGTTTTAAATGGAACTCATTTTGTCAAATAATTCCACTAACATTTCTAAATTCCAAATTTATTGCATTCAATTTGCTGATGAATCACTCATCTTAAAGTGTGAAAATCATAAAATTCCAGAGAAAAGATGCTGGCTACTCTAAGGAACTTAGAAAAAGTACAACTGTTTGAGCCTTCAACATTACTGACAATTCCTTTTTATGAATCAACAGTAGGGTTGGATGATGAAACTCTACCACAGATTTCTCTAGACTACCTTCCACACCATTATGAAAAACTGGGGGGATTTGTTCTCATGCATTCTCACTTAGGGCTGCAAGTCTACTCACTGCATCATACCAGTTCTGGAATGGACTCACTCACTATTCTACTTTGAAGACAGCTATAATGAGAGACCAAATCTCATCCTTTTGCAGGTGATTACCTTAATAGCGGTCCTTCACAGTGAAGGACCAGATGAATAGCAGAATTCTCCACAGAAAATCTTGGATTTTCCCAACAAGTTAAAATGTTACAAAGAAATGATCAGAAAATACTGACTATTTGAGAAAGAGGTGATTAAAACAATATTTAAGCAACTTTTCACATGGATAATTCAAGCAAAAAAAAAAAAAAAGGTTTTATCCAACAGCTTGAGCATTGCTTCTCAAAATTTAATAAGCATACGAATCACCTAGCATTCTTATTAAAATGAACATTCTGCTTCCATAGATGGGTAGCAGGAGGCAGATCACCTAACAAACTTGTCAGTTAACCTCACTTTGAGAAATAAGGACATAAATGATTGAGATAAAATGGGTTAGACTTGAATAATCTGGGTCTAGGCTTTGCAATACAATAGCCACCAACTACATGTGGTGATTGAGCACCTGAAATGTGGCTAATCCTAACTGAGATGCGCTGAAACTATAAAGTACACACTGAATTTTGATGAGCTAGTAAGAAAAATGTTTATAAAATGTCATTAACTTCTAATTTTGATTACATGTTGAAATAAAATTTCATACTGGGTTAACTAAACATATTGGGTTAACTAAAATATATTATTAAATTAACCTCGGGGTGCCTGGGTGGCTCAGTCAGTTAAGTGACTGACTCTTGATTTTTTCCTTGCCTCTTCCAACTTCTTAAAGGCACTTGAATTCCTTGGCTAATGGCCCCTGCCTAAAGCCAGCAGCACAGTATCTTTAAATCTCTCTCTGTCACGGTCTGTCCATCTCTGTCTGTCTCTCTCTCATGTGCGTAGACACACACTCTGATTCTGTCATCACATATCCTCTCATCTTGATTCTCCTACCTCCTTCTTATAAAGACACTTGTGATGACACTGGGCCCACCTAGATAATTCATTTTGGTCAGGTTGGAGCCTCAGCAGATGGGTCTCTTTACCACTCTCCTGAGAGCAGCAGAATTTGGCCACCTTACCAAGGAACTAAGACAGAAGTTGTAAGTGCCCAGTGAGCTCCATATGGCTTCATTAATGGCTCAGGGTTAGTTTGAACCTCCAGAAGAGATGGTTTTCTTTTCCAGAATTAAAATTAGTGGTGAAAAGAGTCAAAACCAGAACTCCCTCTTAAGCACTTTCCATGATCCTTGTTACTTCTTGGAAATGTGAACCAAATTAGCATCCATGCCACCTTTCATGGGAAGGGTGTCAGGGAATTCTGAAAACCTGGTTTGTTTGTTTTTTGTTTTTTTAGGATTTCAGCCTATTGCCCTGAAAAGCCTGCCATGGAGTATGCCTCACCCCTCTTTACCACCTTCATTTTATAATTCATGTTAAAGGCTAAGCAATGTTGATAGCACTTTCTTGTATATAAATATTAAAAATTATCAGGGGAAGGACCTCTGCTTCTGGGAGTATGGAGTCTACGTACTTAGCCCTAATCCTCTCTGTAAGTGCACTAAAAATCCTAAACATTATACTTAAAACAAACATAAGAAGACACTGAAAGGAGGAGAAAAGAAGAAAGAATGACTAGGGACCTCAGGACCCACAGAATGGAACAACACAGCTGCGTTTCCCACATTTTCTTTTTGCTTTTTATGTCCCAAACTTGGAGCTGAAGAAACAGGCAACCAGGAACACCAGTTGGGTGCAGGCAAGAAAAGGCTCAACAAAGGCTGGCTCTCTAGAGCCAAGGGAATGGGAAGGGCAAATTTTTAAGACAGAAAAGTTTAAGATAATAACCCCTCTCGCCTAGCCTGACACTACTGAAAAAACTGGAACCCCATGCCCACTCGCAAAGAATGAGGGAAGAGCCCGGACTTCCTCCCTCTCGTGGCTGTAAGACGAACCCAGTACCATCACCCCAACAAGTTATGGGAGGCCCAGTTAGGTGCTGGACTTCCCTCCCTCACTTCATGATAGCAGTCATCCTAAAATTCATATGGAAAGAAGAAAGAGCTCAAATATCTAAAACAATTTTGAAAAAGAAAAATAAAGTGAGAGGCAACAATCTACCCAATTTCAAGAACTATTATCTAGCTACAATAACCAAGACTTTATAGTATTGGCAGAGAGATAGACATATAGATCAATGATATGAATCTATAATTATTTCAAAATGAAAGGCTTAATTTTTTTTTGCTCTACATTTAACTTTCTTTTTTAAATTTTTTATTGTTATGTTAATCACCATACATTACATCATTAGTTTTTGATGTAGTGTTCCATGATTCATTGTTTGCGTATAACACCCAGTGCTCCATTCAATACGTGCCCTCTTTAATACCCATCACCAGGCTAACCCATGCCCCCACCCTCCTCCCCTCTAGAACCCTCAGTTTGTTTCTCAGAGTCCATAGTCTCTCGTGGTTCGTCTCCCCCTCTGATTTCCCCCCCTTCATTTTTCCCTTCCTACTATCTTCTTTTTTTTAACATATAATGTATTATTTGTTTCAGAGGTACAGGTCTGTAATTCAAGTCTTACACAATTCACAGCGCTTAATTTTTTAAGATTTTATTTATTTATTTGGCAGAGAGAGAGAGAGAGCACAGGCACGGGGAGGGGCAGACAAAGGGAGAAGCAGGCTTCCTACTGATCAAGGAGTCCCAAGCCGGGCTCTATCCCAGGACCCTGGGATCATGACCTGAGCCAAAGGCAGACGCTTAACCGACTGAGCCACCCAAATGCCCCTTGAAAGGCTTAATTTTTTAAAAAATTATTTGTGGTATGACCAACTTATTCACATAGGACTCATTATTCCCTTTTTTTTTTTTTTATGAACTTATGTTTATAGGAAAAATAACTACTGGGGAGTTGAGGAGTTTTCTCCCTATACAGAATCTTCACAAGTTGTAGTGAAGATGAATTAAAACTGTACTGTGGATCATATTTATGTAACACTTAGCCTTATATTTTTAAATATTTTGAATATGAATTGTAAAGTTAAAATCCAGATGCAAAGCCCAAATTTAGTCAACTATCTAGACAGCTTCAACTACACTAGATTATCTAGGTAATTGTGCAATATGAACAAATAAGAACAATTTGTAAATTCAGAAATAAAGGGCTCTATTTATAGTTGTACTCTGAAGATTAATCATATGGTAATTTAAGTGAGACCCTGTGTCTGAATTACCTGTGTCAGGGCTATATTGTAAAATATACATATAATATATATAGCACACTCTTTTTTTTTTTAAGGGAAAAGGCATACTCCCAAAATTCACAGCCATCATTCTTAGCTCATGGGAACTAATTTTAATTCAGGACAGCTCACTAAATGCAAATTAGCATTAATTAATACAGTTGGTAATTGTTCTTTCTGATAGAGGGGCTGTATTCAGTTTTAGTCAGTAAGCACACTATCCAACTGGTTAATTCACTTTTACTCTGAATGCAATAATTTGTTGATGTGTAAACAGTTTATTTAAAAGTTGTGTGTCCTTCAGCAACACATCTGCAAAACTGTGTAAATAGTGATCCTCATACATAGATAATACGAATATCAAACTTCTGTGCAGCATTTGAGGATTTAAAAACACATTTACGCAAGCCAACATTTACTTCCAACAACCCCTTTACTAGAATCATTATGCACTTTCCACAGAGTGTAAGTGACTTTCCTAAGGTAACACAGCCTTGGGAAAGGCTAACCCGCACGTCATAGGCCCACATCAAGCAAATTTTCCCAGTCACCAAACTGACGTCCTGTAGGTGAATATTTCAAATCTACAATGTAGTCCGATTGATTGAATAATGCTTTCATTTGGAATTGATACTCCTGTGGCAATACCTTCTCAAAAGATGAATAATTAAAAAGTAGCGCTCGGGGCGCCTGGGTGGCTCAGTCGTTAAGTGTCTGCCTTCGGCTCAGGTCATGATTCCAGAGTCCTGGGATCGAGCCCCACATCAGGCTCCCTGCTCCGTGGGAAGCCTGCTCCTCCCTCTCCCACTCCCCCTGCTTGTGTTCCCTCTCTGGCTGTCTTTCTCTCTGTCAAATAAATTAAAAAAAAAAAAAACCTTTAAAAAAAAAAAAAAAGTAGCGCTCCACTATTTCTTTTGATAGGTATAATATCAATAAGCATTATGAGCACTTACTTGAGACGTGAGCTTAGCTGAAATGGCTAGCATATTGTTCCTTTGACTTCATCTGGAAAAGGAGAACTATCCCCAACCCAAAGCGTAACAAAGCAGAGACAGACGAAGAGAAACACACGTATCTGAAAATGACTTGGTAATTGCTCCAAAACAGGAGACACTGCTTTATAATTTAAATCTCCCTAAGGCCTGGTATTAATCTGTCGTACTCCGGAATCAGTATCTCCGTGTCAATGAATGCTTTTGGCTGCATAGGCTTCTCCATGGTAGGAACAGAGAGTGTTTATCACAAGGAAATGATTACATTCGTTTTGTGCATGTTTTTAACCATTCCGCAGTTGTCCTCGCTCACCCATCAGAGCATGTCTCTGTCCTCATTATTTGCAGTCCTAACATGCCAATTGCCTCTTTATTCTCTCCCTGAGTCCCTCTTCTTTAAGGTGTCCTAGTGATGCATACTTGTCCAAGCCCAGCCTATAGATCAAACTCCAATCTAATTTGCAAAACCAAGTAAATACAAAGTAGGTTACACATAATTCAGACCTCATCTTCCAGTGATTAAGTTACCTAATTTTAGCTTTCACATTTTCCTGTTTTGCACTTGGTATTCTCCCCATTATCTCTTCACAACAAATACTGCCAGGTCATTTTGATTTTTTGAATACTACTTCAGCTGCTCTTTAAAAACAGTCACAAAAATCTTTGATTATTTAGAAGTCTAGAGGATTTCTTGCTTCCTTTTCCTTAACTTCAGAGTACCATCCTGATGAGGATACACTATGGCACTCTAGGTTTTTAATCTTCCTCTCTTGAGACACAAACAGAGCTGTGTGCTATTTCAGAAGGTATTAAGTCAAGCCAATTTTGTACCCTATAGAAAGGCTTTTAGTGCCTCCTAACATTATCTTTTAAGAGGCCCAAATTTGTGTTTTTAACAAAGTACTCCACAAATTCTTGTTCAGTGAATAGAATAGAGTGTGATTATGGCTGAGCTAAAGAGATACCACTGTGGCTGAGAAGTTAAATTGGAAACATTATCAGAAATTTTTCTACCCTAACTTGAGCCAGAGGTCAAACATGTTCTTCACCTGGTTGGAAAGATGAGATTGATTCAGGGCTTCAGGGTGGTCTGTGGATGAGTGATCCAGTCCAAAGTTCCCTAGGGCCAGGATTCCTAAGCTGTGATCCCGGGCAAACTTTAGGAGTCCAGGAACACCATTAAAGCATGTGTAAAATAGGGTTAACTGTTGTACTAGGAGAGAAGTTCTCGAGGCATGTTTCCCACACCAGCAGCATAAACATCACCTGGGAATTTATTAGAAATGTTAGAAAGTCTGGGGGTGGGGGAACCACCACGGCCTGTGTTTTCATAAGCCCTGATGCATGCTAACATTTGGGAATCACTGTTTCAGAGAAAGGGTGGCTAGCTTTCCTCAGGTAGTTAGATCTCATCTCCTACTCCTCTCTGCCTTGCTCAGCTCCAGCCACACTGATCTCCTTGCAACACCCGAGGCATGTTCTGCTTTGGGACCTTGACATTGGCTGTTCTCTCTGCTTCAAACCCTCTTCCCTCATATATCTCTGCAGCCAGCTCCCTCATCTTATTCACATTCTTGCTCAAATTTTACCATGTCGGTGAGGGCTATTCCTATCACCTTATTTTAAATTAGGTAACTCCCACCCCCACCAACACTCTTAACCTCCTTACTATCCACTCTTTTTATTTTTCTAAAGCATGTATCACTTCTTACATATTAGATAATTCACTTGAATATTATATTTCTTGCTTATTGTCTACCCCCACCCCCAGAATATAAGTTCCACAAGAGCAGCAATGTTTGCTTTGTTCCCTGCACGCCTAGAATAATGTTTAGCACAGATTAGGTACTAAGTAATTATTAAATCAATGAACGAATACTCAAAAGGATCCATGACCCTGAAAAGAGAGAAAAATACTGTTCCAGAGGCAATTGGGCAGTCTTTCACAGAGGAATTCTTTCTTAAAACCAATGTGTTGGGGCACCTGGGTGGCGCAGTCGTTTAAGCGTCCAACTCTTGGTTTCAGCTTAGGTCATGATCTCAGGGTCATGAGATCAAGCCCTGCATCGGGCTCTGCACTTAGCATGGAATCTGCTTAGAGTTTCTCTCTCCCTCTCCCTCTGCCCCTCCCCCTCAAATAAATAAATAAATCTTAAAAAAAAAATGTGTTTACCACTGTCTTCATGTGTTTAGCACATGAATCTAGGTGTGTGCTACTTGCAAAGGCTGGAGGAAAATGATGTAGAGGAGGTTCAAGAATGATGTTGGGCAGAAGTTAGAAGTATTTGTGCAAACTCCCTGTTTGGTTTTTTTTTTTTGCCTTACAGGTTATCATTTCCAAGTTTTTAAAATAAAGATATTTTAATTTATTTAATCCTCCTGGAAGATAGATCCTTCACTTATCTCCTTTTATAGATGAGAAACTGGGACACAGAAAGGTTAATATTTTGCCCAAGTTTATACAGAAGATATGTGGAAAAGACAGGATTTGAACCTAGTGGTCTGGTTTGAGAGTGTAGCTCGTACAACTATACTGTGTCCACTTTACCTTCCAAAGTTAATGAATTATACCTATGTGTTAGCATTTAAAATGTTTTATCATAATTTTTATAGTTCAACCTTTCCTGCTAGGCTGAACAACCTTAAAAGGGGCACCATTTCTTATTCATCAATTCTATTTACCCAGTGCTTAGCATAGTGTTACTGGATGGGTGGATGGATGGATGGATGGATGGATGATTGGACAAATGGACAAGGATAGAAGTTTGAGGCTGGATGCTCCATTCAGCTCTAGGATAAACCAGTCCCTTGAAACTCCAGAAATGAATTAATCAGCTTTGGCTTTTCCTCAACTTAAATCTGTCAAATAAGCCTGAAGTTTTGTAATTGAAAAACTGTGTAGGTGATCAGCTAAGGGAAACTGAATGATAAGGGTATTTGTCTCCAGGTGCTTTTGGCCACAGGAGAGTCTCTTCCCTCAGCTTCCTGCCTCCTTCCCCAGAAGATAAAGAGCTGCAACAGCCGGGGAAGCAAAAGGTTGCTGGGTGAGCCAGCTTAGCCCGGACTGGGCCCTGATTTGCATATGTAATCAGGACCCAGTGATAAAAGTAAATTAAAAAACTATGCCTAGAATTGAGAGAATGCAGAGGAAATGCAAATCACTCCTGGCTGCCTGGCCTCCTAGTGAGTCATCTAGCTCTCTTCTTCCTTCTTGCCTCTGTCTCAGTTTACAAAATGCTGCCTCCGGAAGACATTTGTTAACATTTAAACCTAAATTCTTACAAATGGAAAGCATCACATCAGAGTTCCTCTGGATGCTGTAAGGCTCTGCCTTCTTACCCAGATGGCTCCAACGGCTCATTCTGCAGCCTCCATTCCTGGGGTGGCTAGAACGGAACAAGGACAGATCCCACTTCGACACTAAACCTGCGGCTGGTCCAAGGCCTTCCTCCGCAGACCCCAGGGCTGCTGCCCTCAGCTGGGATGGTGAGGCTTGGAGCCCTTCCATCACAGATTCCAAATATCCTTTTTAAAGCACTTCAGTAACTCTTGAAATAAGCAGAGCGGCGCGACTAAAGGTACCGGCACTTAGGAAATTTACTGGGCAGCAGCTAACTTCAGAAAAGTGGTTATTTATCCTCATTAGAGTTACTGCCTGCAAGTCAGCACACAGAGGGAGTGTCTCTCCACACCTGGGGAGTCTAAGCTTGCACCGTGCTGTTTCTAAGTCACTGGCTCCCAAATGCCAGTCCAAGGGCAAATGCCACTCGGCTGCATCAGAACCACTTGGGTAGCTTTTCAAAAATACAGATTCTGGGCCTAGCTCTGGAAATTCTGACCCACTAGGTCAGAGGTAAAATCCAGGAATCCGTCTGCATTTTTTAAGAACCCCTGCTATGCACGTGATGCCCAACCATGTACTGTCCTCCACATTTATCCTTGTCTCTCTCATCATTCTTATCTCTTTTTCCCTTTCCTCTGCGTCCTGGAGGAGCTTCCCACATTTGCCCAGGACTTGATTTTATAACTTCAGTTCTGACTTTACCATGTCCCGAATGGATTTCATTCTGCCTTTGCATTCTTAGCATCCTTGCAATCCTGACTCATCTTACCCATCTCCCTTTTGCTCTCATCCTGCTTCTACTTTACCTTTCCTTATGGCTTCTGCTCTAATTTCTTAGAGGCTATATCTTATTGTACCCTACCAAAGAGCCCAAATGGTACTTTAAAACTTTCTTCTGCTTCCTAGAGCCTGGCTGGGTATTTGCCAATAGAAATTGAGTGTGGATTACCCTTGGCCCAGCTTTCTATCTGTTTGGGGGCTGGTCAAATCCCTTGCTCACATTGACAGCAAAAGCAGGTAGATGTGTAGCTGCAGTCCCCATTACCCACTATAGCAAAGCTTTCACCTTATATAGGCTCTGCTGGACTGAAATGGGACTTTCTCATCCCTCCACTTCCTGTTTCTTTGACTTCCTGAAGAGAAGGAATCTATAAAAATCTGTAATCTCCAATATGCTGTGCTCCCAGGACCCTTCTCTCCGATTTACTTGTGGGCAGGATATTTCCCAACATACACTTGCTCCAAAATTTTCCTTACTCCCTAGTCTCTGCCTGGTGCACTACTTATGGAGATTCTAATTCAGGAAGTCTGGGAACTCAGATGCAGAAAGATCCAGTTATTGGTATGTATAGAGATTGGTATAGATCTCTCATATCTAAAACCAAAGACTCCAAATACAAGAGAGTTGAAGGGCCTTCCCCTATGCTTTCAGCTGGGCAAGTCATGAAAAATTGAATTTTTCAGTTCAGTTCTCCAGGCCTTTTGGTTGTATTCTGGTTGTCTGATTAACCCTGACTTTGGTAATGCTATGATGTTCCCTCTTTTGATGAGTTTCCTATCTTCATGGACATTTTAGATCAGAGGAAGCTAACCTGATTCTATTGGAAAGCAGAACTCTGAGAATATTTCAGCTTGCTTTATTTTAATGTAATCAACTCTATATAAAGAAATTTCATTGATTGGAGTAACATTAATTTAACCATTACCAGGAACAACAAAAGCATAACCTGCCTTGGTAGATAGATGTAAGTCAGGAAAGAGTATATAGATACTTGGCTGTGTACTGTTGGAGAGTAGTAAAATCTTTAAACTGACCTTCCCCTACTCCATTGTAACATAAAAGCCCAGAGTATAATAGAAAAAGACAACTGGGGGACCTCGGGGTACATAATGCAATCATCAATATGAAAATATCTTGGTTTCAGGGGCTCTGTGCTGGATCCAAATGTCCTCAAGTTATAAAGTTTTACAACTTCTCAAATAATTATAATTTTATCCTACACTCTAAATAATAGCTTGGACAAGCCTTCCAAACGTCTTAACACAGTTTAAGATCCTTTCCCAATGGGATTTTTCCCTTCCTTTCCCTCCTTGTCTTCAAAATCCCTACCATGCATCCCTGACCTGACAGAACCACCAGGCCTCTCCTTTCTGTGAATGCATGTTCACAGTTTTCCTATCACCATGCCTTTGCACCTGCTGTTCCTCTCTGTGCAGGTCCTATGCCTTCCTGTACCTGGCGGACCCCACACATGCTCAGGACCCAGGTGCCAGGTTGTTTTTTCTATGAAATCTCTCCTGTTCCCCAGGCAGTTGTGGCTCCCTCCACTTCGTTTATTTAACACTTTGTACCCAAACCTCTCTCATGATGCAAGTCATGGCCAGTTTGTCCCTGTGTGATGTTCGGTATACATTGAACTAAATGAACTGAGACGAAATAATAGGAGGCTGATGTTTATGCTCATCTAAATAGCAAAAATGGTCCCTACTGGCCCCTCTACTCTTCCAGAATGGATGATCTTACCTGAACTATTAAAAAAAAAAAAATAGAGGGAACAAATGAACAGTTTTTTAATATTACCTTGAAAGGCCTTCCCTGGAGGAGATGAGAAGTCCAAAGTCTGTCACTTTTTTTTTAAAAGATTTTATTTCTAAGTAATCCCTACATACAACATGGGGCTCAAACTCACAACCCTGCGATCAAGAGTCACATGCTTCACTGACTGAGCCAGCCAGGTGCCCCCAAAGTCTATCACATTTTAGTTGTATGCCCTTGAGCAAGATTCTTACCTGGTATTCTTCATCTACAGAAAGAGGATAATAATAGAAGTTTCCCTATAGGATTGTTGTGAAACTAAAGGAGATGCTATTTTAGAGTCCTTAGAAAAGTTCCTGGCACATAGTAAGTGTCCAATAAAAATTAGCCATTAATATTATTCAGTTGGAGAAGACAAAAATTGAACATACCAGGGTAGGTGCCTAAGTGGAATCACAGAGAGGCACTTGGCCTAACTTTGGAGTCAAGGGACAACATGCCAGAGGACACGACCTTTGAAAGAAGCCTCCACAAGGAAGTTTGGACATGCAGACTGCCCTCTTTACAGTATTTCCTCCAGCCTACCATGCCTGCAGGACTAATCTGATTTAGGGCCCTTATCTCTACGGTCCACTGCTGCAGCCCAGAATATCCCAGACTTTGGACAAGAGTAAGGATTCTGGAGGAAGCTGCCTCTGTCACCAATCAGCTGTGTGAGCCTGGAAAGCAGCTCAACCTCTCTGAGTCTCCAGGGCCTTATCTGTGATGTTCCTTCCAGGAGAGGTAGAGAAGCAATGAGAAGTCCCTAGGGTGTCTGCCTCAGCAGATCAGGTGACCCAATGCAAAACAAAGATAAACGAGGGCTATCCTGGACAGACAGACCCTGACTCTTTTCCCTACCTCCTGATGTGGATAAAGAGATCTGAAAGAGAAGAACAGGACCGTGATTGGAAATGCTGTGCTCTTCTCAGCAGGAATCAGAATGGAAAAGGCAAGGAGTTATATTGTGAAAGTATTCGCATAGATAGTGTTTCTGGACACCCTGTTTATTTCTTTCCAGGATGTTTCTCTCTGCAGTAATGGAGGGCACAAGCCAGAAGGCTGTGTCCAGAGCTCCTGGCTCAACTTGGCAGATGTGATTCTCTCCTGATTGCCTCTGTGGCATCTCTCTCGCTGGCCTGGTCCCTTACCTGTACAACATAGAGAACCCCCCACTCACTTGGAGCTGCTCAAGGAATGCCCTCTACTGACCCCTGGCTGCTCTCAGGGTGCAGAAAGGAACTCTGACACATTTCCAGAAACCCACAGAAGCCCGGGATGCGGCTGCCTCCATCTCTTTGTTACAGTATGGGTTAGATTAATTCATTGGCTTCCTGTGTTTACAGGGCTGGGACCAAAAAAAAATGGCAACTTTGTAAAAAAGGAAAGTAGCCAAACAAAAGGCAGGCTCTGATGGCTGGGAAATAAATTAAGAAGAGAAAATCACCAATTAATTTTTCCCAGGCATGTTTGCTTTGTCTTCGAACATTTTTTCTCATGTTATGTCAATGGGTTAATTGCCTTCTGACACTGAGCAACAATAAGACATGTTTGCCTGCTAAGATAAAGGAAAGTTAATTGAGGAAAGTTAGTAATGAAAATATTGGACTACGTCCATTCCAGGTAGAATATAACACTTGAAATTACAGCCGAAGTGACTCCTTGCAGTCACACGTAATGTTTCCAAAAGCTTAGCTTCTAAGAAACCAGCTATCAGCCACCCAGAGTTCTGTGTCCATCACAAACAACCAAGTGGGAATCTATTAACCATGACTCCTAAGCATCACTGGAGTAAAGCTATGGAGCTCATCTCTAGAAAATTTATTACCAATGTCTTCAGCATAAGGGGAAGTCAATTGTTTCTATATTTAACCATAATTTTATTTCTCAGTATAAACTCAGATGGCTGAGTGCATTCATTTCTGAAATATATTTACACCGAATACACAAATTGATCAGTATGCTCAGTTCTTCAGTGATGGAAACAGTGTCTGATAAAGCACGAAGCATGGTTGTTCACTTAATTGGCTGTTGTGTTGTTGGGTCTGCAGAGATGAAAAATGGGGAGCATGTCAGATCTCCAACCCTGTGTCTACTAAGGAGCCCCAGAACTTAATCCTCTTAAAATACCAAAAATCTACCCATTTCTGAAGGGCTCTTTGGCCAACATTTGTCATAAATTGAAGGGAAAGTACTACAGTCACTCAGTGAGCAATGAAGCAAATAAGATTCAATTAGTCACTGCCCGGGGCATCATCTGCTGGTGACGAGAATTGCATGCATCCAACAGCATCTGTAAATGCAGGTCCAGGGAAAGCAGTGTCTGTAGTGCTGACCCAATGTGACTGCTGAGAACAAGTCTCAGGCCTACTGACCTTCTTTCTATTCTCTAGCTGTCCTTAGGATGGAGAGACATGTGTCCGTGGCTCTCAAATCGAGCAATTTGGAGGTGTATATCTATATTAATTGTCTGGGAGTGTTCTTTCATTATTCGGTGAGTGCTATTCCTTTCTTGATGGCAAAGCCAACCACAGACCTAGCAGAGAGCCCCACATGAGTGATTTCAGAACATTGATTAAGGCTCTTCAACTTCGAAGGGATCCATCAACTTGTTCCAATAATATCTGAAATTTACGTAAGACTGGATGGATTTTGTCAGAGACAAAATTTGAAAGGGTGAGAGATTTAAAGGAGGGTGGGCCAGGAAAGGATATGGCATCTATTGAATATAGACTAGGCATTCTGTGATATATCATAAAAATATAGTCTCATTTAATTATCACAGTTGTACTTCCTGGTAGGAAAGAGTTGACACACTTAAACTAGTACTGAAAAGACCATAAAGTCATTATTTACAAGCATGTATAGCAGGGTTTAGGAAATATCCTGGAGGTAGCAAAAGTGAGGAGTGTCCTCCATATTCCAAGGCCTGCAGGGATAAGAGTTCAGAATGATTACTAGAACCCAGAGAGTAGATGTATTGAGGGGGCTATCTGACAGGAGAAATGGCCAAATAGGAGTGACCCAGAGTGGGAGCCAGGGGAATAAATAACCCACCTCTCTCCTACCACCTTTCCAACTCCTGCTGGTGCTCTCCACTGGCTAAACCCAACCAGAAGCCAGAGGGCAGGGAGGACTATTGATGTATCTTCTAGCAGAGAAAAGTGAGAAGTGGGTCTGAAGAAGCACTTAGGTGACACTCAGCACCATAGGTATATAATTATCCCTATTTCATAGATGAAGAATCTGACACTCATAGAAGATAAGATCCACAGTTAACTAACCAGGATTCAGACTCACAGCTGACCCACTGAGTAAAACGGACAAGTTCTGAGTGAGATGAAGGACAGACATAAATTCACACTAAAGCTCTAAATTCATTGCTTCATTGCTCACTGGTAGTATAAGGGAAGGGAAAGATAAGCAGATACTGAAAAATGACAGAATGCAGGGAGTAGGAGATACAGAGGGTGAGGAAGGATATAAAAGGGGAAACCAGAGTATCAAGCCTGGCCCTGAAGAGGTCCACTTCCTTTCAAAAGTCATGCAAACCTGGGTCCCAAGGCACTGGACAGTGGTTACAGTTCCCCCGTCAGACACATAGTCAATAGGTACTTTAAGGTGAAATTTCAGATTTTCAAGCCTAGGTATTATTCCCCCAAAGCATTACTGTTTGAAGAAAGAATACCAGAAGTTAGATATGGAAAGATAAACTGCTTTTGTCCTAACCTAAAAAGAAACATTAAAGAGTATCTTTGCAATAAGGTCAGTATCTGTCATGAACATGCCTGGCACTCAGTTGTTCTTGGGACAAACTAAATAAAACACAGCATCGAATCCAGGGACCCAGCTGGCTTCATGGCAGAGTGAAAACAAGCCCTAGGCTTGAATTCAAAACCTGGGTTGAGATCTTGACACGTCATTTCCTAACCTACCTCAACTTCCTCCCACCATCAATTATTTTCTACTCTTAAAAGTAGGGGAAAACATTACCAACCCAGTGCACACCATATAGATTTATTGTGGAAATTAAATGGCATAGGTATTGTTGTAAATGATAAAATATGTAAAATACGAAATATCTTTATATTATACAGGCCTTTCTTAAATACACACACACACACACACACACACACACACAGCCCCAAAACAAAAACCAGAGGTTGGGTTGAGAGAAGTCTCTATCATGTTTTAAGAAATTTCCTGATAACTGAATCTTTTCCAGCTCCACGCAGTACTTATGGCCCCACGATCTAGTACAGGGTTGAAAGAGAAAAATTCACCTAAAATGTAAACATAACTGTGACTCATTTCTTACCAATTTTCTCAATACATCTGAGTGAAATGCAATAACAAGTCAACATCTATCGTTGTCTTTTCTCTGCCTTGTGCCTTTCCTTAACCCCACATTCCTAATGAAGTACTAGGCAGGCAGCCCCAGAATTCCTTGGTGGCTACTGTAGCGTCTTCTTTTGAGTAGATGTAGTGTGGAGACCCAAGAAAATCATTTAGATAAGCGGAGCTCACATGTCTCTCTCCCCGAGATCCCCTCGTGACAAGAACTTGGTCGCAAGGGGGCAACAGCATGATGCAGGTACCGACAATAAGACGGCTTATTTAACCAGCACTGCAGAGTGCCTCCACTGTGCCTGGCATTGTGCCAGGGCTGGGGATACTGAGATAAGTAAAGACAGATGACCATGGCCTTCCCAAGAAGCCCACTCACAGGTTAATGGGGAAGTTATTCAAGTAAACCGGCAACTGAAGTTCATTATGATCTTCAGGGGTAGAAACGAGCAAATGAATTACATCTACATTTGAAGTGGTTTTAGTACCTAAACACAATTTAAAGGTAAAAATATCAGACCTTGTTGCCATGTTTTGCTAACATATTATTGACAATCCAGATGTTTCTCACCATCAGAGTATTTGGCATGACATGGATCCAGATCCAGATCACCACAGTTTTTACATTAAAATGTTCCAAGAGGTTATTTGAACATGGTATTAGCACAACCCAAGGAAATTAATTTCCTATGGATGATGATCAGTAACCTCAAACCATTAAAATGATCAGATTATAAAATAAGAACAAGCCACTACTTGACCCAATAAATTTTCAGTGACATTCAGTGACAGAGTCACTGATTTAATTAATTGTTTTCTTCTACCAGAGAAAAATAATCAAGGGACACAGGGTGAACAAAACATGCACCTAATAGGGCTGCTCCAAAACAACAAGCAGGAAGGCCCAAACTGGTGAAGCCAACATTGAGATGAGGCTAAAACCTTCAGTTCCACAGTCAGAGACAAGATTTAAAAGGGTGAAGCATTAGAAGGAGGATGGGCTGGGAAACAATGAACATAGGACTTCGGGAAGCACCATCCTTTTAATAAGAATTTTAATCAGATAGGTTACTAATCTGCCAAATTAGATTTCACAGTGACATAGTCACAGGCATTAAAATGCTAGCAAAAATGAATTAAAACCCCACTAATTAATGTATGGGTTTGACCTGGTTTTGAACTCCTGAATGAACTCAGAACTGGCAAGTAATTGAGGCTCATGTCACAGACTTTAGAACTGGAAGAAAATTTAGAGATCTTTCTGACCAACGCCATCATCCCTAAGATGAGGAAACTGAGTATCTGAGGGATTAAGGCCACTAGATAGTTCATTGCAGTGGCAATTAGAAAACAGAGTCTACACTTGAGAGTAGGTATAAAAACTTGACAAGTTAAGACGAGAGATGACAGGGACCCAATAATGGGATCACACATGTAGAAAAAAAACAGCTGTGTTGAAGTTAAGGAAGTAGAGTTAATGAAACTGATGAATTAAGGTTAAGGCTTATTTTAATAATCAATAAGAATTATTTACTTGAGGACAACCATTCTTGTCCACTCTGATCATATAAAGAGATTCTCCTCAGATGAGTGGGTAGCTATAGGATCCCAGAGAGGATGCCTAGAGCAGCCTAAAGCGCTCTCCAGGAAAAATAGGCCAAGTGATTCTGCCCCATGTCCCTACTCCAGGTTTGTGGGAAACCCAGATGCAGGCCCTACCATACAGGGTTCATCTCTGGGAATCTCAAATCTCAGTCCCAGCTTTTCAGGAGGAAAACACTGAGCTAAGATGCAGCTGCCTCATATGCCAGGGAAGCATTAGAACTGTGACAGCTGGGGCAGGGCGTTCTTGCATGAACTTCCCCAGGTAATTCTGTTCAGAAAATGCTGCCTGCAGAATTGGCAGTCTTTGTAAATGTCTTTCTGGTGGATATCATTCATAAACATTATAGATGGCATAGAGTCCAGTGGTCCCTCAACTTTTAGATTTTATAGACTGGTACATTTTCATCAATTCTAGGCACTCATTGGTAACTTTCTACTTTGCCAGGTAAGGGCATTTTAGAAACTTACATTCATATCATGCAAAAAGGATCATTTTAAACCCCAGAAAGTAGAAAGGAAGTGTGTAATAGAAAATATAGTACTCTAAGTTGAACAAGTTCAACTTTATGAAAAATCTATATTGCCCCTCTTTTTGCAATTTCATACTGGACCAGTGAAAACTTAGTCACAGTTATCTCCAGTCAGTCCACAAATGGCATTTGGAGACCATGATCTTATTCCATTAGAAAATACCTCTACCACCACATATATTTATTCAGAATATCTACTCACCTCTTTAAAAAGAGACAGATCCCAAATAAGAGGAATTGAGAGATTTTACCAGTAGTACTACTTAGAGAGGTGTGGGCAGAGTTAAGGACACAAGGGACAATGAAAAGCACTAAAGAAAAACTGTTATAACCCGCAGGCCTGAGGGCTGCCAGTGGTGTTACCAGGACCCAGGAGAGCTGGGGCCCTAGAGGAGGGACCAGGCAGACATTGTAGTTATGTGGTAATATGGCCACTTCCAGAAAGAGGAAGGAAAGGAGTAGGGAAAGAGCTGCAAAGGTTTATATTGACCTCTTTCTTACCTTGTCTCCAGGCTCTTGCTGAGCCTTTTACTGGCCTGAACCTTCTGGAAGCCAAGAAGCAAGAGGCCAGGTGGTATGATCCGCAGGGGTCAGCCTCCGAGACCAAAAGTAGAAAAGAGAATAAAGAATGGGTCTGGTGGTGGATGGAGAGGGAGAAATGGAGAATAACCAACATAAAGCTAATAACCCCAGAATTATAATAAGTCATCCCTCTACTTTTGAGGTCCTTCAGTTGTCAGAATCTTAAAACTTATTTTATGGGCTAATCAGCAAAAGAACAGGTGTGAGAGTGTTTTCATAGCTTTCCCTTTCTTGTCCAACTGTTTTCTTTCTAGTGCCATTTTTCTATTGAAGATTTCAGTGTGATGTATGAATCAAATTCTAGATACACATAAACTTTGTTTTGTAAAACTTTTTGTCCCAAATATGTTTGTGATGTATAACTATTAGTCATTCAGTTCCAATAATTGTTCATGCACTTTGTCTTATTGACTTATTCTTAAATCATATATAGTGATCTTAGGGAAAACTTTTATGTAAAACTGAAACTGATTTTAGCTATTTCTAAAGGTAGGGTAACATAATTCATGTCAGCAGAAAGTTAAATCCGAAAACCATAACAGAGACTGATGAGAGAGGGATAAAGGAAACACTCAAATGTCAAGAGCCTCTGTCGCCTGTTCTTGCTCATAAAAGGCAGAAGCTCTTCTTTTCTCTAAGCATATTAATGAGGCTCTGGGTATCCAAAGAGAGACCCAGGGCCACAGAGAATGGGTGCACAACGGCTGTGCATAAGGATGTGAAGAAAACTGAATTTCCAGAGGATGTCAAGAATTAGAAAACAGAGGAGGAAAGAGACATAGGAAAACTAAGTGAAAGAGGGTGTGAATAACATGGCGGAAAGTTGAATAGTAGCCACCAGGGGTGGGAGAAACAGAGGGCTCTGAAGAATAGGGATGAGTGCTATCTAATTCTAAGTTGTTTCGTATTTTATAATGCAATGCTTACTCCATTGATTCAAACCATATATACATATAAATGTCTTCTGAGGATGGTCTGAGGGAAAACCAAAAATTGGTGAGTTGCACTTGCGGTTTAGCAGGAAGCAGGGGAAGACAACAGTGGTGGAATCCAGAGCAGCAGACATTAGGAGCTCTAAGTGACCAAGAGAATATGTATGAGCCCTCAGGAGTTCACAGAACACTTGTGGAAGCCACTGAACTGCCCTCAGAGCAGATGGTGGCTCAAGCCAATGCTATTTACTTAGAGAAAGAGAGATTGGGGGGAGGGGCAGAGGGAGAGGGAAAGAGAGAATCTTAAGCATGGAGCCTGACGCAGGACTCCATCTCATGACCCTGAGATCATGACCTGAGCCAAAATCAAGAGTTGGACATTTAACTGACTGAGCCACCCAGGCGCCCCATCAAGCCAATGCTATTTAAATCTCAGCGAGACAGAGTAATCATACTGCCCGTCTCAGTTAAACACTAAATTCCGGAAATTCGAGAATATGGATCTGCTATTGGTCAACAGGACCCAAGTAATTCAATTTGCTACCTTTATGGGATTGTAGTAAAATCTATATTTGTGAAAAATTTTATACTGTCTCCATTGCTAATATTTTGCATTTTATAAGCACATCATTTAAATTTGTATTTGCCAGAAATTAGCCCCTAACATATATAGATGGAAATAGTTATAAGTAAAAAGAAATAGTGATCTTTCAGTTTTTACTAGACTATAAAACTAGTACACTATTTGAACGAAGACAGATACTATTTTGCTATACACAACACACTGTTCCCTTTTACTCTCCATTTCAAGCTGTAGTGTGTCAGATTATGGTTGGGTTTTAGAATCTCACTAACTTACTCAAGATTTTGAAAATTCTTTAAAATAAACCCACCTAGGGGCGCCTGGGTGGCTCAGTCGTTAAGCGTCTGCCTTCGGCTCAGGTCATGATCCCGGGGTCCTGGGATCGAGCCCCGCATCGGGCTCCCTGTTCCGCGGGAAGCCTGCTTCTCCCTCTCCCACTCCCCCTGCTTGTATTCCCTCTCTCGCTGTGTCTCTCTCTGTCAAATAAATAAATAAAATCTTTAAAAAAAATAAAAAAAATAAAAAAAATAAAAAAATAAAATAAACCCACCTAACCTCACCATCAGCCAGTTAAATATTTCAGTATTTGCAATCACATATGAAATTCTTTTTAGAGCAATGAGATATAATAGAAATAGTTTTACAAAGAAAATCTGGAGATCTCAGCAAGAGTCTAGTTCTTCTTTGAAGACCTGGATGACCAAGGACATGTTTCTTATCTTTCTGGACCTCAACTTCCTCATCAACAAATGAACAGATTGATCGTCCAAGACTCTGAGGTAAAGGAAGCTGGTGTTCTAAATAAGTCCATGAATGACTTCAACTTCCTTTCTCTTTTACTTCTTCCATGTATTTGCTCTGTCAACTTACCAGCAATGGTGGGGGAACCAATGGTCTGCCATCTTAACCTTCATAGCAGTTAATGTGCAGTCACTAGCTTGATTGTTCTACTTTTACTTAAACTTCATCCATTCATCATATCTAGACTAAATATAGGCCCAGCAAATACTAGATTTTAGGGATTCAAAATCAGAATAAAACAAACCCCTGCTCTTGAGGATCTTCCAGCCTAGAGAGAAGAGGTAACCATAAATAATTAAAGTACTGTACTCGAGTTATAGATAAAGCCCATGGGAAGATAAGTATAGTGATAAAATTTTCCAATGGAGTGAGGGCATCAGAAAAGACTCCATAAAGGAAGGGCTATTTAAAGTGGTCCTTCAGTGAGTAGGAGCCTACCAGGTAGGCAGAGGAGGAGCACACACATGCAAAGGTACTAAGGGCAACATTTCTGTTGGCCTTTCTGGCAGCTTGATGTGGCTGTGTGACTAAGTTCTAGCCAATGAGATTATAAGAAATGATAAGTGGCACCTCCAGAATGTTCCATGTATGTAAGTTTTCCTGGCCCTGTCCCCTTCCCACTGACTGGAAGATGGAAACAACAGGAGCAACCACTTAAAACCTAGAAATGGTACAGTTGTCCTGCTAGCCCTGGACCACTCACCCCTGAATGTTATGTGAGACAGAAATATCTATCTTTTTTAAGATACTGTACTTCTAAGACTTTTTGCTACAGCAGCTTACCCTATTCTCTAATTCAGCCACATTCTGGAATTTAGAATTTGTTGAGTAAATGGTGGCAAAACCATAGAAGATGGGGAGAAGAATGACCCGTTCAGGTACATGTATGTAACAGGAGATTTGAAGTAGAGAGAGACTGGAAACAGAGAAACAAGTCATGGAGGGACCTAGACTGTGAGAGGCTGCTCTATGCCAGATACCGTACTGGGCGTTTTACTAAAGAGTGTCTCATTTAACCCTCACAATAACTTGCAGAGATATTATTATTACTTCCAGTTCAGAGATGAGGAATCCCAAATTTAGACAGGTTAAGCATACCCAGAGTCTCATAGCTCATTAGCAACAAAGTTGGAATTCACATCCAGGTTTGTCTGTCTCCAAAGCTGATATTCTCCCCTCTGCACCAGTCTGCCCCTAGGTAAGAGATGGGGGTGGGTACAAGGGTGGGCTTGTCCAGACTGGGATGATAGAGTACAGTGGTAAGCAGAGAGCAGCAGATAATATGAGATACATTTCAGAAATAAAACTGATAGGCATTGGTGACTGACTTAGAAATTAAGAATTTCTAAGAAAACAAGAATTATCCATTCACTGGTTCATTAGCCAGGAATTAATCCAAGATTTTGTGGATTTTATGACCTGTCCTTATTTTTTTTTCCTAAGTTGGCTTCAGTTTTTTGTTGTTATTCCTTTCAAAGCTCATTCGGTTTATTTTTGTTTCTCTCTCTAGGAGTCTGGTTTCTTATTATTCAGAGACACTTGTAGTGGATGTTTCCAAAGACTTTTCACCTCCCTCTATTTCCATTAGGGTGTTCCCATCTCCTTTTCCACATCAAACACATACCATGGGGAGCTTGCAACCAAATCTATTGGCAGCCTTTTTGGAAAGCTGGAGGGCAGCTTATTTTACTCTGGGCCATCATTAGTGGAGTATTTCATCCTTTGTTTGGACCAGTGGTCTGGTATGGAATGGCATTTCAGAATCTTCATTGCTAGTTCTCGCTTGTGTGGAAGGTAGTTTTCGTTGAGATTGGTGTTGTAAATAATGCAGTAATACTGAGATAATAAAATTCTGGTCATTGTTCAGCAAAGAGCATGGGGAAACACCTAGAGAAGAGTTTGGAAACCAGCTGAACCTTTCATGGCAGGTGTATTTGTGTTTTGAACGGTGACCTCCATGATGTATCTAGCATAGCTAGCACTTCACAGATTTCAACACAATTTCATATTTCTTATAACACTTCACCCTCTTAAGAACTCTAAGGAGCAGGCAGGGTAAAAATTATCCCCATTTATAGAAGAAGAAATAAGCTCAAGTGTTTAGGTGACTTGTCCAAGCCCTTTTGGCTAGTGCCGTCTTAGAACTCAAAGGTCACATACCTCCTCAGTGTCATCTTTACTTTCATAACAACCTGCCATAAATAGGGAAAAATATGTAGTAACGTAAGAAAGCAAAAACATAGACTCATATTAAATGATGGTCTCTGCCTTCACACATTTGCCTTCCTTCAAACATCCCAGATCATTTTGTAAACAAATGTCATTATTCCCAAGAAATGAAAGCACCTGTAATATTAGAGAAACACTCTTATGGGAAGGAAAAGCACTTTTCAGATAATAAGAAAGGTTGTAGAGTATTTCCAGGCTGGAGTTTCTCCTCCCAGAAGCTGGTTTATAGGGAAGAAACTTCAGTGACTATTTATGAGCTATGTGGCAGAAAGCTTATATAGGCAGGACAGAAATGTAATCCAAAAGCAAAATGCTTCTTCTCATTTTAAACTCTGGATAGACTGTTTCATGAACTACTAGAAAAATATCTCAACTCCTTCATCACAGCCAAGTTCTGGGAGCTGAGCCGACAGCCCCAGTTCCTAAGTTTGTCAGAGATCAGACCATTGGGAAGTTGTATGACACATTCAGTGCACAGTTCTATGAGCTAAGTCTCTCCGGTACACAGACGCTATCTTTTCATCTTTGCATTTCTAGTGCTTTGGACACTAGGTGCTCATTAAATGTATGGGGGATTACAAGTAATACCTGATGAAAAATAGGAGCTTTTGCCAGTATTTTGCCAAAGGAGCATAGATGAATCCCCTCTAATGTTTTACAGATGAATATTTTGATCCCAACAGTGCATTGAAGAGGATGCCCATCAATATACCAGAAGAGCCTCCGCTTCTCTATCTAATCTCTGCCACTGGGCCCCGCTCTGCTCTTCTCTCCACTCCTCCTCTCTGCCTTTCTCTTTAACTCCCTGTATATGTCTGAATCATTTCTCTCTCTCTCTCTCTGTCTCTCTAAATTTCCTTACAATTTTTCTCATGGATTAGCTAAGAAATAAACAAAAACTATAGGTCATTTATAAAATTCATTATGAATTAATCCTGGTAGGAATGATTAATATTACTGTTAGAATCAAAACTTTACAAGCACTAAAACTGTACTTAATAAAATGTGTTAACTAAAAATTAGTGGAATAATCAAATATTCCTGAAAAAATTTAGTTATGAAAAAATTGACCCAAGAAAATTGCACCTTGTAGAAGTAATGGCCATTAAGAGAAAAACTCATTATGACCAAAGCTAGAATCATTTTAAAAATAACATATCAATGACAAAATGAATACCTGACATAAAATTTAAGTGAAAAGAATTGATCTTGGTGAAAATAATTTTAGTAAAATAAAAATGAAAGTAGAAAAATATGAAAACTATTAAATGCACTCTATAGAAAATTAATCAGGGAATTAAATTGTCCTAATGGCTTTCACTGCAGAAAATCCTTTCTTGAACCAAATTATTCAATGTTGGTATAATTCTGACTGAAATATTCATACTAAAAATGTCCTTGGGTTCAAAATATCGGGTCAAAACAGTAGGTGCTAAAAACGCTCCATCAATGACATGGTATATCTGAAAGCCTGGAAATTATTTCCTTAGCCAGGAAAATGTCTTCTCTGGACTTAAGTTTTTGTGTCTTTCAGATGAAGATGTTGGAATAGATTATTTTCCCCTTGTTTCTAAAGTTCTATAATTCTATGATTAACCAGATAAGTATTAAATTCTTTAAAAATTTTTAAACTAAATTTCAGGTCAGCATAAATAAAAAGATCATGAAAGTAAGTCAGAAAGAAACCCAGGCAAGATTCCTTTTTGAACACAGAATATGAAAAGCTAGACAATTAATCATATAATGACATAGTTAAAGCCATAAGATACGTTGTCACTTTAATAAGTAATAAAAAAATGATTTATTTTATAAACTGAGAAAAAAACATTTTTCTTTCATTTTGGAAATTCTGTAGAATAGAGTATAGTAGACACTGTTGGATCCATGTGAAAATCTGATTTTTCCACATTGTGTGCTCCTGGCAAGAGAGAATATTTAAGTTACACTTAATATTGAACTAGACACTTTATCCAAAGCAATCATAAGAGAATAAGTCAGTCAGGCAATTCACAAACAAAATTTTATACCATTGCATAAAATTAAGTAATCAATAGTTTATGAACTCATTTTGTGTAAAACTTTTTTTCTTCCAGTTTTGTCATTTACTGTGCATCTAATTTTGCTTAAAACATTAAACATCGCTGAAGATATTCCTATTTCAAAGTATTTACATTAACTTCCATTTTCTGTTAAGATGATTGACATAACCAACACATTAAACGTAAGATGCATCTTGACTGCTCTTAGCAGAGTACGAAGAGCATGCATTCAAAAGTCGCTGCCATGGAACAAATTGTCAGGTTAGAGTAGTCAACAAGACCCACTACTAAAGGATTGCTGTCCTGGTTCAGATAACTACGGGCCAATCCTCCAGTTCCCAGCCTGGATGGAGTTGTAAGCCATTAAAATGAAGTTTAAAAAAGTGAATGTGGCCATTTCTACTCACTTTTCTGTGAAAATAATATCTTTGATTATGAAAAAGTAAGCATTCAAACAAAAACTTGGATTTCATGCAGAGTCACTTACAAAAGAATAAAGTCTGAGACCACTGGAACTGCATTGCTTTGCAGATTTTAATGATTTTGGCTTCAAATAATAAAAAAAATTTTTAAAAATAATAATGATAGTAATATCAGCTAACAATTACTGAGGCACTATTCCAAGCTTGTACGTATTTAATTTTACTAAAACATCGTGGAGTAGATACATTATTATCCCCATTTTACAGATGAGAAAACTAGAGCTTAGAGAAGTCATAGAATTTGCCTAAGATCATACAGCCAGAAAATGTCATACCCAGGATTTGAATATAAGTTGTATGGCTCCAAAACCTCTACAGTGCAGCCTCCCCAGCACAGTGTGGGTTTTGAGAGGAGGATAATTGCATGTAGAAATTAAAATTCTTTTTCTATAGCAATTGGTTGAGAACTTCAGGCAGAAATTTTCAATTTAATGTGGGAGACAGCTACCTGTAACTATAAATCTGAAGACCATGATTTCTCAGGTTAAATTAGAATTTGCCCTTTCCTTCATGGGGTTTTATTTTCTCATCTTAACATTTCCCTTGCCTGTTTGACTGTAATTTAATTGCTGTTTAGAGTTCAGTGTCCCTTAAGAATTCTAGGTGAATGTCCTTATCTTGTTTTCTTCATTCCATTTGTGGGTCACAGCTGCCTTATCTCTTTAAACATAACACAGTGTTGTTTTTTCCATTTGCATTTTGGGAGGATCAGGTGAGAGAAGTGATGGAATAATACCAGCATACTCAGTTACGCTGCCTTCATCCTCAACTCCTCCCAGCTCAACCCTTCACAATTCGGACAAGTCTATGAAAGAGACCAGATTCAGAAAGGCAATTTTGTAGTTTAAACCACTGTGTTTAAATGAAAAGGTGAAGCAGAAGCTTAAAATTAAAGTTCAACTTCTTAAATTTCACTGAAAAACTCTGCATTCGACCCCTAAGAATAAAATGGAACAGCGTTTTATCCATGTATTCATTTACTGAACAGACATTTAAGAAGAACCTGCTCCCTGCCAGGCTGTGCTGAGTGCACAGGACACATCAAGGAGGTCAGCCAGACAAATGTGAGAATTTAAAGGTGCCATGATAGTAGGTTCAGGGAGGGTGTGAAATAGGAAGAGTCAATCCCCCTTTTGTTGATGGTCAGGAAAAGTTACATCAATAGTAAGATGCTTTGGCTGAGTCTCAAAAGAGAGTTTTCAAGGCAGCCCAGGAATTGAGGTCGGGGGGTGGGTATATTCTAGGCAGAAGGTAGAGAGGGACAAAGATCACAGAGCCTGTTCTGGGTTCTCCAAGGAGTTCAGCCAGTGTTTGGTAAGGTGGGGAGGAGTGTGCAGGAGGGAGAGGCTGGAGAGGTAACCAAGCTCCCATCACAGCAAGCCTCATAGGCCACATTAATAAGTGCATAGTTTATAAGGGCAGAGGACAGCCCTTTAGGTTTTTAAGCAAGAGAGTGCCAATGTCAGATTTGTGTTTGTGAATGATCACTCAGGTTATAGCATGGACAGGAGGAAAAGCAGACTAGGGGGCAGGGAGGCCAATTCGGAGGTGGTTCATTAGTCAGACTGAAAGATGTTGAGGGTAAACTAAAGCAATTGAGAGAGCTGCAGTTGGCTTCCCCGGCACCTTTACGGGGTTTAGAAAATGGCACCCCCTCTAGACACTTTCAGAAAAAGGCTCCCCTCTGGGCCACAAAGCCCACTGTCTGGGATACAAATAACCCTCATCACCCTCAGCCAGGCCCCAGACCCCTTGTACAGTGCACAAACTGCTCAGCACATGCACTGGCCTCAGCAATGGTGTGAAGACGAGGAAGAAGCAGGCGACATGATAGAATGGACGGGATGTGGGAGATGAGGAAAAATGAGTCTAGGATAACTCCCAGATTTCTAGTTTGGGTGAATATGTGAGTGGTGATAGTATCTACCAAGAAAGAAAATTTCATAATAAAGACAGATTTGAAAGAACAGAATCCCATGTCAGAATTAACGTTTTCAATGTGCAAGAGCATCCAAATATAATTGTCTACTGTGAGGGGCTTCTGGATGATCAGCAGTGCCTAATCCTCTAGGATAGAGCTTTCTCTATACCTACAACTGCCTGAAGCTCCAGAGAGGGTCAGTATCCCTCACTCTATCAAATCTGGACTTACTTCCTTTTTCCATGGTTAAGTTCTGAGAATGTGGAAACTCAGAGGACAAACCCTCTCATAGAGCCAAGGGCACATTCCTCGCTTCCTGAGAGCTGACTTACAAT
>NW_022589894.1:0-81659 GCF_004348235.1 Phoca vitulina
ACTTGGAGTGAGCATTTTGTAATGTATACAGTTGTTGGATCACTATGTGGTACATCTGAAACTAATTTAGTATATGTCAACTCCACTTCAACTAAAACAAAAAAATTTTTTTTGAATAAATAAACTCCTATCTTCCATATGTACACTCTCTAGGCCCTTAGATTAACCTAGAGCTTGATGTTCTGCTTAGGACCATTTTTGCCTTCTAGTGTGCCTTCCATTAGACTCATTAGTCCTACTCATTACTTTCTTTTTCTTGGTTTACTAGTACTTCCTTGCATCCTGTGCCATTGACCACTTTCAACTTACTCCCCATCCCAATGAATTAGACCTAGAGTTTCCTTATGATGTTTTAAAACAATCAGCATAGAACTCCTTGTCTTTCAGTTAAAATAATATTTATTTGTGTTTATCTAATTACAGCGGTGATGTGATGCATCATAATTTATTTAAGCAATTTGATATTGTTAAAAATTTTGGTTTTTTTCAGTATTTGCTATTATAAATTATATGAGGTGACAACCTTACATGAACCTCTGTGATTTTAAACACTATGTCATTTAACATCTGTGATTTTTCTCCTGTGAATACATTTATAGAAGTATAACTGTTGAGCAAAAAAAGTGTATTTTTTTTTAAATTTAACATGTTGCTAAATTGCTCTCCATAAAAGCTGTTCCAATTTATCCTCCCACCCTCATGTGGGAAGTGCCTGTTTCTCCATCTTCCCTGTTATTTTCAATCCACACTGCCAGGCTTAGTCTATAAAGTGGCCCTATATCTTGCTTGGGCATGTGTAGTCAGCATACAGAAGTTCCTGTGAGATGACTAGAGAACAGATATTCTTATCCTGATTAGAAGAAATAAGTTCATATATTGACAAGTTAAGCAAGCTATGGAAATTCTACAGTAGCAAGCAGTCGGAGGCAAAGTCCTAGTGCTGCTTAGCCTAGATCAGTGTTTGCTCCATGCAAACAGCAGGCATGACTTCTTTTGCCTACATTTTTTAAATCGGAAGATTTAACATAAAAAATCTAGATTTATGGCTTTTGTAGGAAAAAAATAGGACATCTGGAAACAGTATGCTCACCAGGTACAACCAACTAGAGCTAAGACATGCTGCCCCCTTCAGACAAGGCAGGTACCTCCAGGTGACCACCTACATAGCCCACCTACCTGGCTTCACTCATTAATGTTACCTGCCTCACCCCTGTCAGCATGTGAATTTGAAACTCTACCCCAAGTATTATTTCTTTACAGAAATAACAGTAGAATTCTGTTGGAACAGAATTACAACAGAGATTTAGATGTACTGAAGATCAAACCATGACCTCTGAAATGTATCAACAACAGTAGGGCTTCTGAGTTGGTGCATACTAGACAGTTCTACATTATAAAGAGATTTTATCATAATGTGTTTACATAAATATATACATAATTCTTATATTGAAATATGCATACAACAAATATAATTGCTAGTCTATTATTAGAAAATATATGCAACAATAGACTTTAAACAAGAAATACTAGAATTTTGTTCACACATACTTCCCAATTTAATTCAAACTCAAACTGCAATAAGCTTACTTGGAAAAATAATAGCCAATTAAAAAACTTAAATATCTAGCCCGTGATCTGAGGACAGAATTATATTCATTTCATTAAGTTCAAAAGTGTAATTAGACATATATCTGTGCATGGTGTCAGAATTCTGCAGGCAGTTAGTTATGCAAGACCATGCAGGAATTAAAGCCTTTGAAATAGGTGTTCTGAAGTCTTTTCAATTGCAACATAAATATAATCATGCAGAGTAAAGATGGCAAAACCCTCAGGAGAAAGCTGAACAAATGATAGGAGTATAAGCACATACCTTTGTTAGAAGAAATAGGCCTGAGGTTTTATTTTAGTAAATCTTAGTTAAACATATCAAGAGGATTTATGCTAAGGTTTGCAAGTAATATAGAGTTACTTTAAAGCACAAGGCATGGGTCTTAAGATGTCTTCTATAAAGTGATTTATATGACAAGTAAGAAAGAGAATATTTTAAAGGTTTGTTTTATTTCAATGACTTCTGAGATAAAAATAAATGCCTTCTTCACCAAAACATCTATTGCCCTGCAACAGTAGCAAAAGATTAAATGAATAAAGAATTTAGAAGTGTGCTAATCTGGTTAATTTAAAACACAATAGTGCCTGCTATTCCAGCTTTCCAGATCTTAGTATCTACTTTAGTATTTTTTATTTCTTAATTATTTATCAAGGAGAATTTCAAAACATATACAAAAATAGAGTAGCATAAGGAATCTCCATGTACCCATCACCCAGCCTTACTAACTATCAAATGTTGGCAAATCCTGCCATACCCACAACCCCAACCACCTTGCCTCTTTTGAATTCATTTGAAGCAAATCACAGATATCATAACATTTTATCCATAAATATTTCAGTACATATCTCTGAAAGATGTCTTTTTTCCTTAAACGTAACCACACTACCATGATCACACCTGAAAAACAAAATAATTCCTCAATATTGTCAAATTTCCTATTAGCATTCTAAGCTCCAATTGTCTCACAAATGTCATAATTCTTATAACTTACTTTTTTAAATCAGGCTTGAAATAAGGTACTTACATTGTAATTATTACTTCGTCTTTTATGTTGCTTTATATTGTTAGGTTCCTTCTCCATCTCTTTTTTTTCTTGAAATTTATTTCATAAAACAAATTAAGTTTTAAAATGAACTGTAACTATAGGAAATAAAATTTAAACTTGGTTTTTGTTTTTCAAAAAATTAATATCTAATTAAAACGGGGGGAAAGGGAATCAATGTTTGGTAAAATGTGTATAAATGAGTATATGGGTGTGTGAGAGTCAGCATCCTTTTTAGGAACATTTAGCAACAATGTGATCACTCATTTACTCTTGCAGGCATTCATTTATTTACTCTTCCATCCATCCATCCACCCATCCATCTATCCATCCAACAGCACTCTCTGAGCATTCTATATGCCAGCACTCCTGTAGTCGGTAGGGCCTACCAATAAGACACTTCTCCCTGCCCTCAAGCTGCTTGCTCATTTAAGAGTCAGAACTATAAACAAATACAGTGTGGCAGGTGCTCCAATTATTTCTGCAGTCCAATTACACAACAAAGAAGGAATTGCCTCTCCATGCTCTATTTCTAAATTTGTACTTGATTTTTGAATCCCCCAATAATCTGGGTCAATGTGGACATTCTGTGCCTTGAAGATTATTTCCAACTCAGCACTTCCTAACACAGGAACAACAATACCTTCTTATTACACTTCTGTTCCTCAGAAGGCACTGATTCCAGTCCAGTATGCACCTACACGCATTATCACCTTCATCAATTAACTTCATGTTTGTAAAGCGTCCATTGAGACCCAGTTCACTGTGCACCACGTAGGAAGGACCAGCTGCTGCACAAGGTGAGCTTGTACAGGCATATACTTGCACAGTGCATATGTGACCTAGCCATGCATCAGTAGATATTCCTCCGCACTCGTAGAACAGAAAGTTGGCTTTACAGTGTTGACTTCTTCACTAAAAAATGAAAGGCCTTTTCTCCCTTCTCGATCTAGCTGAGAGCTTCATATAATCTTTTTTAATAACCCACAGGAAATTTTCATGCATCCTTGTCAGGTCAGGAAAGCCTTGCAGCCAGGTCCCCTCTCAAACTTGGTAAGACTTCATCTTGCCCAGGTTTCTGTGTCACTCCTATCCAGGCAATCTACAGTCAGCCTCTGCTTGAGCATACTAATCTATCTCAGTGGATCCAAAGACCTATAGCATACTCCTCCAGAGTTGCTGCCTTCCTTAAGCATCCTACCTCACTGATATCCAAGCTATCTTTTTTAGGAGGTGGTGGGAATCTATAGTAAGTAAATCTGAAATATGTGACTCTGGAAACTGTGTAAAAGGAGAAGGCTAAGCTCAAGAGAAAGATTGGATCCCAGGTGATCCAACAGGGAGGAGAAGATGTGGGGCAGTCAGGGAAGGTACAGAGGCTGGAGAAGCATGGTGGGCTAGCAAATTATCTATCCTACATAGAGCCAGTCTTCCTCTTACACTCTACCTCCAATCAATTGTAAATCCTGTGGGCTCCTCCTTCAGAATATTTCTAGAATCTGACTACTCCTCCTCCCACTATACACCACAGCTCCAGCCATCATCATCTCTTACCTAGATCAATGTCATGGCTTTTTAACTGGTCTCCCGGGGCGCCTGGGTGGCTCAGTTGGTTAAGCGACTGCCTTCGGCTCAGGTCATGATCCTGGAGTCCCGGGATCGAGTCCCACATCAGGCTCCCTGCTCAGCAGGGAGTCTGCTTCTCCCTCTGACCCTCCTCCCTCTCATGCTCTCTGTCTCTCATTGTCTCTCTCGCAAATAAATAAAATCTTAAAAAAAAAAAAAAAATTTAACTGGTCTCCCTCCTTCCTCACCAGATGCTCTCCCACTTCTGGACCTTTGCATTTGCAGTTGCCTCTCCCTGAAGTTCTTCCTCTAGGTGCCTTGTCGCTCACTCTTCACCTCTTTCAGGTCTTTGTTCAAATGTTACTTTGTTTCTGAAGCCTTCCTCCAACCCCCATTCTTAGAAATATCACACACACACTCACATCCAAATCTCCCTTTTAACTTCCCTAGCTAATTTTTCTTCACTTTGTTATACACTGTATTTTTTCTTTTTCAGTTTGCTTATTGTCTGTTTCCCATCTTCTCCCTAGAAGGTTAGTTAGCTTTATGAGGATGTAAATTTTGTCTTTTTGTTCACCGCTGTGTTCTTAGTGCCTAAAAGTACCTGGCACATAGTAGGTGCTTGGTAAACACTGAATGAATCAATGAATCAATCAATGACTTCTTCTCTCAAGGAATTAGGGAGATTTCTGCATGACACCAAGTTAGGCATAACTCTTATCTTTGAGACACAGAAACGCAGTGATACTTTAATGGTAATAGCAAAGGTGTATCTAATATAGTTATGAACTGAATTGGGAATGTTAGGTGTGTGGGGAGGTCCTTGGTAAATTGGGACAAGAATCAGCTAAAATTCGTAGTTGTGCTAAGGATGCTCAGAGTAATAAAAAGAAAATGCTGGAGAGTAAGGAGGCCCTGATCACCTATGTCACCATGCTCCTGTGGTCCAATATTATAGCCCTTCACTTAATACACACTTCTACCCCCACCCACCACACACACACACACACACACACCTGTATTTTCCCTGTGCTAGGTTTCCAACTCTCACTAAAGAATGTTCCAAGAACCAACCCTTTGTTCAGATGCCCTCATCCTCCAGGTAAATTTTCTTTCACAATTTTCTAAGATCTTCTTTTGACAATTGACCCTATCAAGGCTACTTCTTTTTTTTTTTTTTTTAAGATTTTGTTTATTTATTTGACAGAGAGAGACACAGTGAGAGAGGGAACACAAGCAGGGGGAGTGGGAGAGGGAGAAGCAGGCTTGGGAGAGGGAGAAGCAGGCTCCCCGCCGAGCAGGGAGCCCCACGTGGGACTCAATCCTGGGACCCTGGGATCATGACCTGAGCCGAAGGCAGACGCTTAACGACTGAGCCACCCAGGCGCCCCTATCAGGACTACTTGCAAGTGAAACACTGAACCTCAAAACAAGGCATCAGAATCTTAACTCCTCTCTTCCAAGGATGTCCTTTGGCCCCCATGCAAGTTTTCCCTGCTCCCTCCCCACAGGTATTTGATTTTCACAACCAAAATGGATGGGAAGACAGAGCCTCTGTCAGGCCAACAAATGTCCAGTTACACTCTTCCCCAGTATAGTATCAATGGCCTTACATGTCCAAAACTAAGAGGGGCTACTTAAAGGTATTCCTCCAACAGAGACCTCTGCACCAAGGTGATGTTAAAAAACAAATGACTAAATAACCAAATCCTCTGAGCTGTGAGCATGTATGGATTTAATGTTGAAAAATCCTACTGAATTAAACTGTTTATTACTGCATGCTCCTTGGTATATCTGGGGTGTTTTTTAAGATTTTATTTATTTATTTGAGAGAGAGAGAGAGAGAGAGATGGCAAAAGAGAGCACAATCAAGATGGGGGGGGTGTGGGGGGAGAGGGAGAAGCAGGCTCCCCGCTGAGCAGGGAGCCCAATGTGAGTCTGGATCCCAGGACCCTGGGATCATGACCTGACCCGAAGGCAGACACTTAAGCGACTGAGCCACCCAGGCGCCCCTCAACCATCTATTAATAAAGAATTTTTGACAGAGCAAGAAGAGCTTGAGTTTAGGTATGGCCAGTTGTTGCCCATCTTAAATGGGGCAGAAAATCTATTATGCTAATGTGCATTTGTAATAGGCAAATTTTTTTAACAAATTGTGAATTAAGTGGGTTTTAATTGGGGAGTATGAGTGATGTCCATTGTGATTGATCTTATTAAAAGGATAAATCTTTTATGCATGAAGTTTTAATATTTCAACCATGAGATTAGCACTGTTACATTGCAAATCTCATTTAAATTGTTTGCCAAAGGCCTGAATTAAAAACAATTTATGATAATACAAAGTCATCACGGCCAGAAAGCAATGACAGATAACTTTTAGTGAGTTTCAGAAAATTGTTCATTTAACAAAATGGTTTCCAAGTCAAATTTGATACATCTGTGAAAGAAAATCTTAGTGATGTGCTAATTACCTTAGGGGGTTTATTACTTTTAAAAAGTGTTAAAATTAGTTATATCTAGAGAAGGAACTCCAATTCCTTTGTCGCAATGAATAATGCAAAGGTTTGTTTAAATCCATGCAGTCCTATTTATAAAAGAACACCTGGGTAGCTTTATTTTGAGCTTAGAACAAAACATAAAATTGTTGAGAACATGATATTTAAATATACTCATTTACATTCTTAGGCAGATCAGCAGTGGTAAAATAGCCTTGCTGAGAATATAGAAATCTAGATCAATGATGTTGTATCAACCAGTAGCCTTCAGTAAGAGGAAAAGGGGAGAATGTTAAGATCATCAGGACGCAGGTACTGATAGTGTCTCCCTTGTGGAAGGAAAAAGGGCAGGTCACCCCCTTAGTGAATGCAGAGAGAGAATTTCTGGCAGCAGGGACTCTACTTTTACTCTGTTCTAGTCTGTTGCCCTCCTTTCAACCCACTCCTGGCTCAAATGTGTCCCTTCCAGCACTCCCACCCTCTCCAACACACCCACATGTGCACATACACACACCCCAGTATCTCTGTTGAAATCTCCCCAAATTCTCTTCCCTCCTTTTTTTGGAGACCACCACTTTCACGGGCCACGACCAGCCTCAGAATACCCCATACCCTGAGCTGAATTGGGGGTGGGGGAGCCGGGCAGCTGCCTAGAGCACCAGCCCATAATGGGAATGAGATGTGTCACCACAGGAATAAATCTGACACATGACCACACATGGCTCCTTAACCAGCACAATGTAATTTGGTCCTGCTCCTGGGGTGGAAGAGAGACCCCTCAAATGAAAAGTGGAAACCAAAATAAAAATCTTCACCAGAGGGGCGCCTGGGTGGCTCAGTCGTTAAGTGTCTGCTTTCGGCTCAGGTCATGATCCCAGGGTCCTGGGATCGAGCCCCGCATCGGGCTCCCTGTTCGGCGGGAAGCCTGCTTCTCCCTCTCCCACTCCCCCTGCTTGTGTTCCCTCTCTCGCTGTGTCTCTCTGTCAAATAAATAAATCTTTTTAAAAAAATCTTCACTAAAACACTCCAACCTCTGTTAAATGATTTTTCTATGTACACATGACAATTTCTATATTCACAGTAGATCACCAAAGTGAGCCTCTGATGTCAGCTCTCTTCAGAAACTGAAAACTGCTGTTTACCAGTAATAAGTCTTAGGACCCACATCCATGTACATTTCTACTATTGTTACAGAATACAAATGCTGAACACCACCCAGGTGTGTGTGATAGAAAAGCTATAGAAGTAAAGGGATATCCAAATGAGTGAAAATGGTAGTAACTTCAAGGTACATCAATCCTTCATTATGTACATACTACTTTTATTAATAGAAAATCACTCCCTCCCCTCCTTAACTAAATACATTTTGAATGAATATTGAATAAGTATAAGGTTGAAGGAAGACCAAATCACTAGTCAGAATAGAGGCCCATGGCATAAATCAGAAACTAGTCTGGAAGTAAGGCCATGATACCTGAGCGACTGACAAAACCACCCACCTTTGCTGGCTCCCACCTACTGTCTTGGTCTTCCAGGCTGGTGGCCACTCCCAAGTCATCTGAGGTCACAGCAATCTGGCCTCCCCCAAACTCTCTCTCCACAACACTTGGACTAGTAGCTTCAAGTCCAGGCCTGAGAGAGAGTTGCTGAAGGAGGTCGTGCTGGCTTGGCTACCATCTTTAGGCCTGGCACCATCACCCTTTCCCATAGCATCCTCATTCAAGCCTGGGAGATCAGGCCCATTTCCCTCTTCCCATACTGCAGCGGATGCCCGCCTTTCCCCTACTCCTACAATCTCTTCCACCACCAGCCTTCCTGTTTCCCGGAAATATTCATCTTCTCTCTCCATTCAGGCTGCCACTTCCCCATGGTGTGCACTGAGCAGATTCATTCTTGGGTTTCATTTTGAACTTCTCTCTACTGTGTCCTCAGAGTGCTATCATGGAAGCCCACCATGGAAGTAAGAGTAATGAATTGGCAGTAAGCATTGACAGAAACCCATTTCTTGCTTTCTCGAACACATCCAGCCCTTACAGGGGACAGAACCTCACATTGCCCCTCCACATGTTTGCCCTCTGTCTGTGTCCCATATGAGCATTGCCCTGCCCAGAATATTATTAGATTCTACTCACCAGAGACAGAAGATTGAAATCCACATACAAAGGGTCATGAGTACCCTTCTTAGTCACCGAGGGAGCAATAATTTTTAACATGGTAACAACAACCACATTTCTGTCTCTAAAAATCCCCAGAAGTAAAACCCCCTTCTGACAGTTCACTGCCCTCATTCAAAGCCTCACCAAAATTGAACCTATATACTGATTTGTGGTATATAGTACTTAGATTTATCCCAAGAGACCATAAAAGATTTCAAGATTATATTATAATGAAGGTTGAATAATTTTTAATTAATAAAACCTTTATGGAATAATTTTTAACTAACACTCATGAGAATCAGACACTACTTATAATGATAAATTATCATTTAAAATGCAAAGTGTGCAGACATACTAGGGAATAACCACATTAATTACTCACTACAGCCATTAAAATGTTTCCTAGAGTTGCTTCATGCAGTCTCCACCACCTGGGATGCCCTTCTGCTTTCTCCCTGATAATTTAAATCTATTGTTCCCTTCAAGACCCAACTTCAGTCTCACTTTGTCCAAGAAGCCTTCTCTTTCCAGCCCCACTAGCACATAAATGCATACAGGTCACTTTGTCATTAAGTTCTTTTAGGTTTAACACTATCTCTTTTGTTTTCTTTGCAGAGCCTACTAAAACAGCTTAAATGCAAAAGACGAAACACCCCCCCAGAGTGCAAGATACCATACCCACAAAAACTGTTGGGCCAATGGATAAATGACCAAGAAAGTCAATTTATCAGTTAATCAATCAATGCATAAAGCCATAAATTTGGAGCCCTGAAAGTTATACACTGAAGCTTAAGTTTACCAAATAATATTATCCATGCCTAAAAAGTATAGATTCAGATTGGAAGTAATGAGATAGGAGTTCAAGCTGTGTTTGGCCATGAAAACCAAACACTAGACAAGTTATTTTACATGTCTTAGAAATCGTTTCCTCATTTTTTTAAAACACAATACCAAATTAAATGAGAGAATGAATGAGCAAAGATCTCATAAGTGATGTAAGTGCTAGTAATCACCAGTATTATTTAAATGAAGAAAAAGGAAATTAGGCACAGGAAAAATCTGTGCAGTAAGCTTAGTTCTGAAACATGCACTTAGAAATATAATATTTGAACCAAACAAAGGTATTGTTTTTCCTCAATATTCAGCGTATTTGTATTCTCTAGCTTATTATTTTGTAATTGATGGCAAAGCTATATAAATGGCTTTGTTTGGAGATTGTTGCACATCTCACATTGTTTCCTTGCTGTGGAGTAACATAATCAAGTGGAAATAGAGAAAATTTTTTGTCAAAGATTTCTTTCTGTAGGCAAGATGCTGCTTTTTTCTAAGTATCTTTTAGCTGTTGACTGTTTTATAACAATTGGTATAAATATAAAAATGGTAAACAATGTTTATTATTTGCACACAAGTGAGTCTGAATTGGGGGCTTTTACTGCCAGTCATTCCCAATGCAATCTCAAGAATGTAATAGGCAATCAGACAGTGATTTATCTGACCCATTATTGAGAAAGAACCAAGAAAAATCTAAACATGATTTGGCTCACTCATGTGCACATTGCAAATAAAAAACAGTGAATTATCTGAGCCTTTGTCATGATTTTCTATGCTAAACATATTTACTATTTGAAAATTTGTTTTTATTGCTGCCCTTAATTTTTCTTTGTTCAATCATAGAAAGATATACAGGAGGAAAGTAAATATAATGGAGTTTCCTAAAGGAAAGATATCTAAAAATCAAGCTAGTGGCTGTACTAGAAAATTAATTTTATAGGCTTTCTGAGGGTGAGGTGTATTGTTCCAGTGTCATGCCCAAATTCCAGCTAGGGTAATTACTTCAGTTTATTCTGCCTGCAGGAAATGCCTCCTGTGGTCTGGCCACCGGACTCTATCACATCGCTAAAACTGTTGGGTAAGTGGTCTGCTAAGCGGCTGTCATGTGGTTACATTTCAAGTGAAGATGAAGCAGGCTTGTGTGTCAAGTGGGTTTTAAGTCCCAAAACAAAGTCCAAGTCACACAATATGCTTTTAGTTATTTATCTATGATGAACAATTATGTTATGAAGTTCATTTGAAAAAACAGTGCAGTGTTCCACCATGTAAAAAATAAGCCACAGATGAAGTACTTTACAAGTTAGTTTAGTAACTAATTAGCAGTTGCTTTTGTGCCTGTCTCACAGCTTCCTAGCCTGGTGAGCAAAATGAACATATCCAAATAATGGCACAAATGAAGTTATAAACTGCATGCAGAGAGAAGTGATACAAAGGAAAAGACAGGGTTCAGTGAGAGCACATGGGCCAAGGAAGGTGATCGGGGCTGGAGGGTCAGAGGAAACTTGAGTTGAGACTGGAGGGTGAGAGGCAGTGGGGCCAAAGCAGGGGATTGGAGAGGGGAACGGAAAACAGCAGGTGTAAAATCTCCCCAGTGAGAGATAACACAGTGCATTGAAGGAAGCAGAGGAAGGCTCTGGGCACTTTGTGCAGAGGTGAAGGTGAGGTGGGGAGGGACGCAGGAGCCAACCATCCCTAGGTGTTACCCCTGAGTTTTAATAGGAAAGATTACCATTACAAATAAAATTAATTTTATAGAATTCAGATACTGCTCCCCATTCCATTTTCCATATTTATTACCTTTATTTTTTTAATAAAAATAACTAAAGATTGGGTACCACCTTAGGTACTTCAATACATCATTTTATTTTCTTCTCACAGCAAACAACAAGGCAGACATTTTTCCAATTTGGGTACCAAAGGAACAAAGTTTGTAACCTAGCTGAGGTTCACAAGTAATATGTGGCAAAGGAATAATTCACACCTTAGCTGGCCTGACTCCAGAGCCTTTTTATTGATCTGTCTGCCCACATTTGTTCTCTGCCCCTGAATACTGAAGTAGTGTGTAGAACTATTTGGTCATAGTTTCAAGGAAACATTAGAGTATCCCTTCAGATCAGTGATGGGTTGTTAATGCTGCAGTTTTAATCTTACGGTTTTCAGTGAGCATAGTTAAGGCCTTAATTGTGAAGTTTTATAGCTAAGCAAAGAGGAAAAGAGGCAACTTTTAGTGTGCAGCATCTTATATGAACCCAGAATTGGCCCGAGATATATGTATGTCAAATTACCACGATGCACACTTTAAATATCTACCATTTTATATGTTACTTATACATCAATAAAGCTGAGGGAAAAATGAGAATTAGGCAGAAAAATAGATTGGAACACTTTGTAACAATGCTCTGCAATAGCGCTAAATGTAGATTTGGAAAGTCCACCCATAGCTTCATGCACAGAAGCCAAACCTGATCCTCTCTATAACTGCAAATGATTTGGTCATCTCCATTCTTTGTAGACCGCAGCCAACTGCAAAGCCCATATGGTGAAAGAAAACTGAACAATAATCTAAAATAATTGTTTTTTTAAAAAAAAAAAATAATGGCTCTTATATTTATTTTATTCAAAAAGTCTTTTTTAATTTTTTTAATTTTATTTTATTATGTTATGTTAATCACCATACATTACATCATTAGTTTTTTTTTTTTAAAGATTTTATTTATTTATTTGACAGAGACAGACACAGTGAGAGAGGGAACACAAGCAGTGGGAGTGAGAGAGGGAGAAGCAGGCTTCCTGTGGAGCATGGAGCCCGATGTGGGGCTCGATCCCAGGACCCTGGGATCATGACCTGAGCTGAAGGCAGACGCTTAACGACTGAGCCACCCAGGCACCCCCATTAGTTTTTGATGTAGTGTTCCATGATTCATTGTTTGTGTATAACACCCAGTGCTCCATTCAGTACGTGCCCTCTTTAATACCCATCACCAGGCTAACCCATCTCCCCACCCCTCTCCCCTCTAGAACCCTCAGTTTGTTTCTCAGTGTCCATAGTCTCTCATGGTTCGTCTCCCCCTCCAATTCCCCCCCTTCATTTTTCCCTTCCTACTATCTTCTTTTTTTTTTTTAACATATAAAGGGCTAGTATCCAAAATCTATAAAGAACTTATCAAACTCAACACCCAAAGAACAAATAATCCGATCAAGAAATAGGCAGAAGACATGAACAGACATTTTTCCAAAGAAGACATCCAAATGGCCAACAGACGCATGAAAAACTGCTCAACATCGCTCGGCATCAGGGAAATCCAAATCAAAACCTCAATGAGATACCACCTCACACCAGTCAGAATGGCTAAAATTAACAAGTCAGGAAATGACAGATGTTGGCGAGGAAGTGGAGAAAGGGGAACCCTCCTACACTGTTGGTGGGAATGCAAGCTGGTGCAGCCACTCTGGGAAACAGTATGGAGGTTCCTCAAAAAGTTGAAAATAGAGCTACCATACGACCCAACAATTGCACTACTGGGTATTTACCCCAAAGATACAAATGTCATGATCCTAAGGGGCACGTGCACCCCAATGTTTATAGCAGCAATGTCCACAATAGCCAAACTATGGAAAAAGCCAAGACATCCATCAACAGATGAATGGATAAAGAAGATGTGGTATAGATATACAATGGAATATTATGCAGCCATCAAAAGGAATGAAATCTTGCCATTTGCAATGACGTGGGTGGAACTAGAGGGTATTATGCTAAGCGAAATAAGTCAATCAGAGAAAGATATGTATTATATGACCTCACTGATATGAGGCATTCTTAATCTCAGGAAACAAACTGAGGGTTGCTGGAGTGGTGGGGGGTGGGAGGGATGGGGTGGCTGAGTGATAGACATTGGGGAGGGTATATGCTATGGTGAGCGCTATGAATTGTGTAAGACTGTTGAATCACAGACCTGAACCTCTGAACTCTTTTTTTTTTTTTTTTTAAGATTTTTTATTTTTTTGAAAGAGAGAGCACAAGCCGGGGGAGGGGGAGAATGGGATGGACAAGCAGACTCCCTGCTGAGTGGGGAACCCAACACGGGGCTCCATCCCAGGACCCTGAGATCATGACCTGAGCCGAAGTCAGATGTTTAACCGACTGAGCCACCCAAAAACTCTGTCCTTTTAATAGTTCACTTTTTTCAGAGGCCTCTGGATTATTTTAAGATTCAGTCAAGGGTCAGTTTCTCTCCAGGGCAGCAAAATGATCTGCTCCTACTTCTGAACTTTCTTCCAAATGAAAGAACCATCCTTAGTCATGCCAGTAGATGAACTAAATAAGTAATGTGTTCATGGTGTTGATATTGAAGCAAAGTAGGTGGAGATTTGTTTAGTAGGAGTATTGACTGCTATCACAGATAAAATCTGAAATCTCAGTGTTTTGACTCAGTGTCTTGCTCTCAAAATTCTAACAGTGGTATGGGGTGGGCTATGTTCCATGCATCATTCAGAAAATCAGGCTGATGGAGGCTCTGCCATCTTCAGCTTCCCAAGGTCATCCTGGATGTAACATCCAACTACAGTTGGGAAAAGAGGGAGTAAGTAGAGGATCATGTGGGTTCCTGTGGACCAGGCCTGGGAGTGGACTTTCTGCCACATTCTGTTAACCAGAACTCAATCACAGGCCACAGCTAACTGCAGGGGAGAATGGAACATGTGCTCTAGCTGTGTGCCGCGGAGGAAAGGGAATCAGGAAACCAGTCATCAGTCACCAGAAGGATTTAGGAGAATTCTTTCTTTTCTAAAATTTCTATTCAGTCTGATAATTTGGGATATGAGGAAATATAATCCACGCCTTAACACTAAAGCCAGTTTTATATATCTATGAAGACTCCTCTTATTCTTTCATCCCCCAAATCTGATGAACATTCCACGTTTCTCCCAATTCTCTCTTTGTCTACAAGAAGCTTGTTAACAACACATCCTCTCAGATATAGACCGAAGCCAACACTACTGCTCTCCACTGTTCAGTTTCCAGTTTCCTCCACTATAAAACAAGTATAAGATTTAATTTAACATTTATTGAGCATTTTTTATGTACCATGATTCGAAGCTAAAGCAGGCACTGCATTGTGGAAAAGACAATGGCAACAGTGCTATGTTAAAGGCAAATAAAATTGCATAATATATTTGTACACACCCACAATGGGGCTGAGCACTTATTATGGCATCCAATAATGCTTAGTAATTTCCCCACTTCCATCTCTCAGATTCTCAACTCATTCACCAGCCCTTCATTCTTCCAGAGGCATATATATTCATGGAGGAGGGTCCATTATTTTAGAAAGACCTCGCAGGCTCCTATACTAACTTTGGAGGCTGGGCCAGCTTAAGTCCTGCCTGGAGCCTCCGCCTTGCTGCAATTCAGGCTGAAACTGATGCTGAGCTGGCAGCCATGTGGGCCTCAGGCTCTTCTTGCTTTTGCTTCCGCTCTAACTTGGCCCTTTGATCCCCAGTCAGTAGGCCCATATCTTGTAAGTGGCTTCCTTCTGCTTAGTGCCTGTCTCATATTATCAGTACCAGGACTCCCCTAAGTTAGCGTTGACCTCCTTTGGGACCTCAGAGTAATATAGAGAAGACACAGACTAGTCTGGATTGTAGAATCTTGGGAAAATCTACTGACCTCATTATGTTCACTGTCATTAGAGAAGTAATTAATTGCAATGTCTAGAAGAAGGGTCAGCAAACATTTTCTATAAAAAGGCACATAGTAAACGTTTTAGGCTTTGCAGGTCACATACAGTCTCTGTCTCATAATTGCTTGTTCGTTTTCCTTCAATCATTTAAAAATGTAAAAGCCGTGCTTAACTCAGGGCCATAAAAAACAGGTGACAGGCTGGATTTGGCCTGCAGGTCATGGTTTCCTGACCCTGGATCTAGAGTGGCACTTGTTCAGAATGGTGGTATCTAGCCGTGTGTGACTATTTAAATACAAAATTAAATGATTTTAAATTGTATAACATTCTACTAGTTGTATTAGTTCAATAGGCACATTTCAAGTACTCAAAAGCTACATGTAGCTATTGGCTACTTTATTGGACAACAAAGCTATTGAACACTTCCATCATCACAGAAAATTCAACTGGACAGCACTTATCTACAGCCTGGCTCAAACTAATAAGTTTTTCACAGTGTTTTGTTTAGACTAATCCCCTCTCCACATTGTAATCCCCTCAACGCATCTATTCCATTTTCTTCCCACTTAACTCACCCCCTGTTGCCATAATAATCTACGTGATTTCCTCATGAGCAGTGGGGGCTGTAATCAGGAGAAATGAAGCAGCAATCTGGCAAACTTGAATTTTACCACAAGTTGTTTGTTTTATAATGATCTGGGCTTTTAATAGAAAATAGATAATCAGCCTTTGAAACCTCTCTTCTAGATCAGAGCTTGCACTTCTTGGTGTTATCTTATCCTACCCAACTTCTAGCATCAATCTGTAAGGCCAACAGCAAGATGCTCGTGATCCCCCCAGCAGATAGAGGGAAAGGGAGGAATTCTAATTCTGACAATCTACCTGCACCCCAAGGACAAAAGAGAATGGAAACAGAGAAAGTGGGACGTTGGAGAAGACACTGTCCCTCCCAGAGGTAACACCCAGGGTGCAAAGGGTGAAGGGGAGGCAGAAAAACTAAGGAGGGCAGTTTAAGGGAGCTTGAGCCAGCTCCTACTAGTTCATGATATCCAATTGTTAAATGTTCAGGAATTCTTTGAACCTCTGGTTAAACAGCCATTATTTAAAAAGAAATTATATAAACTTATAATTAGGTAAATTATATTAAAAGCAAAGGGAATAAATGCATAAACTTCTCTTCCTAATTAGTTTATTACATTTTACTATCATCTATGTTCTTGAGATTATATACGTCTATTGTATATGTGTGATAGAAATATTATATAATAGTTTGTTGTTGCACATCCCAACTCCATGTCCAAGGATGTCGTGTTGGTAGTTTGAAATTGGCCATAGAAGAAGGCAAATACTACAATCAGAATTGTGTATCTGTTTTTAACCCAGAGAGTGAGTTGTTAAACATGTACCAGAATACCATGCTCCTCCACAAAGCCAAAAGAAAAAAAGAGAGAGAGAAGAAGGAGGAGGAGGAGAAGGTGAGGAAGAAAATGCAGAATATTAGGGAAATATGAGACACCATCAAGGAAGTGCAGAGGAAAGGAATTCAGACCAAGAAATTAGAAAATTTCTGCTAACTACAGACCTCTGCTCCTGAAGCTAAATGCTGATTAGAATTCACTCAATTCTAAAGAAACATCCCCCGAGTTAGAATTTCCCCTACACCTTGAACCAGTCTGCTTCAGTACTTTTCAACCAGGATACCTGTTGCCAGGCCTCCTTATTGCCAAACACCACACCTGTCTTATGGGGCCTCTGTCAATTACTTGCCATTTTGACTTTCCCTGATTCCCTACCCTATCATTACTTAGACATTATAGGTTATGGATCCTGTTCCAGTCATAGCTAATAACGTTTGCTTCCCTACCATCGTTTTTTTCCTCTGGATTAATCTCATCCTTTCAGATTTTATTTCTGATAATAGATTCTTGCTGTTCCTACGCTAGTAGACACCTGTCATGCTGCACTCACTGGCCCTAGCTTAACCTGACAGTCTGGCCATCTGACCCTAACCTTTCCTGATCTGGACAGTCCTGTTGGAGACCTTTACAGGTATCTTTCCATCACATGGGTATGGATAACAAAACATTAACGTGGCTTCTATGGAAGACAGAGGAAGGCTGGCCTCAATATAAAACTCTGAACAGCATCTTAGTACTAGATTAACTTTTATGCTACACGCAAGTTTGGAAAAAGTATTTTTATAAAAATAGAGTGGCATTTTCAAAGAGCTTAGAAGAAATTAACTGTTACAAGTTTTAAACAACTTAGTCTAAGTATAGTTATAGATAGTGGAAATGTACATATGTATTATATTAAAGGCAGTTCACAGATCAAATAATGAAATAATGAAAGTGATGCATAATATAGAAGCCAATAGACACAAACTCATTTAACCCTTGACACAAATTATGAAACATCATTCTATGTTTGTGACCTGATCTGTACACACTCGTGGATCAAGGGAGATTAGCCACGTTGCTGGAGTGAGGATTTTGGTGTCCTCATTGTGAAGGAAACTACAGAAGCAGAGCACATCACTTACATGTAATTATAATGATTAAAATGAGAAGCCCTTGGACTGAAAAAGGAAAACCATGTAATATAAGAAGTCACTATTCTAAACAAGACAATCCAAGCATTAGTCATGATTGTTGAGAAAAGGGAGGAAAATTTTAGGATACAGTTAAAAATAATTCAAGTACAAGAAATAATTCAGAAACAGTTGCAGTAGCAGCTTGTTGATGAGAAGGTAATATTGGGCTAAAAGTTTTATTATTTTTCCCTGCTAGTGATTTAAAGAATTGATTTTTATCCCCATTATTTTCCTTACTTATAAATTATTTATAAAATAATAAATTAGCTAAGTAAAAATATATGTTTATGTCCTCTTTCAAATTCTTTGTACAGAACTGGTACTTGGGAATTTCTCAAGGTATACTTTTTGTTTCTAAACACTTAAAACCTCCTCTTGTGTGACAGAAGCAATAATTTACTGTATATAATACCTTGCATTAGCCAAGAAGCTAAGGAAATATTTCATAGCTTCAACCTTGACATAGTGAAAGCACAGTCATAAAAAGATAAAAGGAGCACTGCAGTAGCCTTATGTATTTAAGTTTTAGAAAACATTTGTTTTGTATGTCTATACCTACCAGGTGATGCTGCTTTCTATAAATACTGGTTTTGGCCATAACATTGAAAACCACCGTTATGATTATGTATAACTGCCTATAATTTTATTCATTGATGAGATTATTAATTGAAATTCAGCATTATTTTTATTCTTGTTGGGTTCCCTTTCCCATTGGAAATGGCTTCCAGTGAGCAGATATTTGATGCTTTATAGTGTATTTGTCCTTATTTTAAAATAATCTCTTGTGAGACACCTGAGTGGCTTAGTCTGTTAAGTGGCTGCCTTCAGCTCAGGTCATGATCCCAGGGTCCTGGGGTGGAGCCCTGAGTCGAGTTGGACTCCCTGCTCAGTGGGGAGCCTGCTTCTCCCTCTCCCTCTGCTGCTCCCCCTGCTTGTGCTCTCTTGCTCTCTTTCACTCGCTCTCTCTCTTCCAAATAAATAAATAAAATCTTAAAAAAATAACCCCTCCATATCTTCTATCTATACCTCTAAAAGAATGTGCTTTATCCAAACAAAGTAGCCTCATGGACAAGGTCCCTGACTGCCTTCAGTCTGGTATATTCAGTATACTTTTTCCTCCTGATCTGTGGATGCTTATACAAGTTCATGTACACACCCTCCAAACAGTATATGTCCTTACAAATACCTGATAGTAAGAATAGCCTTATTTTAGGGTTCAGGATAAAAACTACTGCCCTGTAATGCTATATTGATCCATAAAGATGGCATATAAGAAAGTACAGTGCCCACTGGAGATTAAAATTTATGTGAGTCTGTCTATATATATTCTATCTACATTCTAAAATCTACACTTTTTCCCTACATTTTTGGTAGTCAATAGTACTAGTCAATCTTCAAAGATCAGCAATTAACTTAGGTTATTTTTTATTTGTAGGATTCTTTGTTTCAAATGGGATTTAGAATGTCTACAAACATGTGTATAAGGCAACAATAATATTAGAACAATAAGTGTAATGAACCACTGAATGTTTGTGTAAAATGTAGTGGGTATATTTGGTACACATTTTCTGCCCCGTCCCCCTTCATAAATCTTCTCAACAATAACAGATCCTTGAGGCTAAATATACAGTCCTTAGGTATCTACAGAATGTCAGTACTATGTTATGGGACCATGTAAGAATGACTCAGTAATGATAGAGCTACAATATTTCACTTTCCGTTCTGGCTTTTTCTATTTCATTTTGCACATTATTTTCTCTTCTGCATGTTTTCCCCAAGTTTTACTTAATCATTTCTGTGTACACTACATAACAAAAGGGGAAAATATTCACTATCACCATAGCACATACATTGCAACAGATAGGAACCAAAAAATATGTATGCTGTAAATCTTACAGTGAGAATGGTGGGTACTCTAAAGAGAGTTCCTCTTCAGAGACAATGCCATCTCATGTTATTCTAAAGATATGAGAGGTTCTTTAAAATTAGGAAAGATATATAATTCTCTACTCTCTCCCCCTTTAAATTCAAAAGCCTAATTAAAAGAAGAATTAACGATATATACATATACATGTATATTTTCTTCCTTTCTTTTGTCTCTTTTCCCCATCAGGATTTCTGAAGGATAGAAATCAAATACAAATTCAAAGAAGGAATTCCTAATAGCAATATATGCACTGTCTTTCCTTATGTCACCTCTAGCTTTTCCATTCCTGGATTTTTAATGGTGTCTATGCTATAAAACAAGGTATTTTTCAAAAGAGCACACAATAATCCATTTCTGTTCAAGAACCGTCAATGCCTTGGCCATTTTTCCTTCCCATCATTTTAGGAATGCATGAGAAGTCTTCCTACCCACAGGAATTTCCCTACCTGCTACCAGAAATAAGGTAATTAAGGGCTAGGCTCTCAGAGGAGCATGTCGAAGACTTTTTAAACTCCCTGAAAATTGGTTTCATATTCACCTACCAAATTTAGTCCCACTTCCATTTCACCCCCTCCATGCGGCTGTCTTGAGTTCATTTCAATGAAGTTTCCAAAATCCTGAGCCAGTCTTAAAATTATATCCAAGAGAAGTAGTCAGCATCCCATTTTCAGAAAATTTACGGGAGAAAAATCTGTATTATCTTTACCATGAATAACTTTAATGCAAGTGAAAGAGGTTTTTTTTTAATGAAATAATGGGGGAGGATGGCCAGGAATATAGAATAGTCTTTGCTGCATTGCCTGGATGTAAATGGCTTGAACATCCAGTTTCATTTGTTTATTTATTTTTAATATTGTGAGTGGCCACAAGATACATGAGCATCTTTTGGGATTGATGGAAGCAGAATAAAGAGACTCATTAAACTATTTTAGTCATTTTCTGGTGTCGGCTGAGTAGATTTTCTAAGCTCAAACTAGAAAAACCATTTGCTCTTGCATTTGTTCTTGGTCCCTGAGAAAAGCTTTCCCTAGTCCTGCAAGTGACTGCAGCTGCGTCGATATCTGCAAACTGGTTTCATTGTCTTATCTCAGTCTGGTAACTTGAAAAAAGAAAAAGAAAACTTAAAATTCTTCCTAAACTTTACTGTTTGCTTTGTACAGTTCATAATCCAACATAACATCACACAAGGGTAGCCAATCAATACCTCCAACTATGGAACTTTTTCCAAATGTATGCTTAGATTTAAAAATAACTTTAAGCAGAGGATTCAAAAGTGGAAAAACACTCACCCTGTCAAGTTATTTCTGTAGACCTGAAATATGTCAAAAAGCTGGAAATATGTAAATAACCATATAAGGCCGTTTACATCAAATTAAATAGCTCTGAGTCAGAGTTCGGTCCATTATGTCAAATTGTAACCATTTCAGAGAGGGTATAGTTTTCATTCAAAAACTGGTCCAATCTTCTTGTTACAGGTTTTATTAAAACATCTATAATAGCATTTCATTTTGTGGAAACTGCTATGAATTATAGCTTAAAATTTTTTATTTGGTCTTTTCTTTTCCTTTTCTTCCTCTGTCTTTACATTTCCCTTCCTTCGTCTGTCCTTAATCCCTTCCGCCTTCCCTCCCTTTTACATCTCTGACCATTTCAGTGCATTTGAGGGGTTCCGTCCCATCCTTCTTCAGAGAAGGGAAGAGGTCCACCATTTGCACAGTGCACAGGCATGATGTTTTAAGAAAAAGAGCCCAATCATTGGTGATGACCTAGAAACGTACTCTCGCTCCTCGGACCTGTGAATTTTCACTGTAGGGACAGCTGTTACATAGTGTACTTTTCTAACAAAGTAGCTAAAGGAGGCCAATGCATTTTAACCATCACCTGTATAAATGAGCAAAATTTGGAGCTGAAAACTGGTGATACGATAAAAATATTTCCAACATATTTACAGTATACTTAACCCCATATGGGTCCTTTGTCCCAAGGGGAAGCAGATTTTCTAAATGGCCTAGCTTATTTTCAGAACACACAGACAGCACTTAAATAACTGTAAGACCACCCTGGTGCCATTTCGACCTCAGCTCTATCTCCTGTCTGGAAGGGGAAAAAAGGTTCTCTTAGTTCCTGGCAACATGACCCATAGAGGGTTAGAAGAGAATTTTGCACTGACCTTTTCGTTTACTTACATATAAGGTGCAGGTGGAGATGGCTTGATGAAAAGAAAAGGGAAATATGGTCTGGGTAAACATTTACATTTTAATTTTCTCTTAATTTCTTGAGGCCCATTATGTGTTTATCAAGGCGTGTAACAGCTTTAAGTTAACAATGCAACAATGCATCGTTAAATGTACACCAGATGTTTCTTTTCTGGCACCTATTACTGAGAGCCCTCGACTTGCCTGTCAAAGAGAGGAAAAAAATGTGTGTTCTCCTTTAATAACGAACACTAACCATCAAAACAAGAAGCAATAACAGAGAGGCTCTGACACATTGCTTTGATAAAATACTGCCTAGAAACTCATTAGTGTAACAGGCTGCAGATGAACCAGTACCCCCTCCTCAGCCATATTCTTGAGTTGCTCAGTAATAAAGACGCTCAACAGAAGCTTAAGCCTAAGGATTGAACTGCTGATGCAGTTCCAAATGATGGGTACATCAGTTGCCCTTGTGAATCACAAATATGGAGGACTTGGGAGTTAGATGAAATTGACAGCAAAGCGTATCAGCAAGCCCAGTCAGAAAACTGGTAATACGTGTTTTGGAGGTCATAAACTAAAGTGATACAAAGAAAAGTTGGAGCAGATGGCTACAGGGGCATAAACGTTCTAAAATGTTGTAGTTTTTTTAAGCGCTTTTATGGAAGATGTGCTGTTGGATCTTGGAATGGATTAAAAGTGGAGCAGTTGTAACTGGTTCTTCACTTTTTCTTATTTGATTAATTTACCTCCCAGAGAGAAGTTACTTAAATGGACTTTCATAGATCCACTGTAGCAAATCCTGGGAAAGATGACAAGTTTCCCCTGTGGCTGATAGATTTATGGATATTTCTCCAGATCAATATCTCAGCCTGGAAAACTGTTGGTGGGGGGAGGTGAAGAAGGGAAATAGGTGGGAATAAATGTATACGCAAAACTTGTGCCATTCCTTAACTGATCCAAATTAATTAAGACAAGTCTGCTTTCCACTTTTGAAGAAAATTTTAATGAATCTTGAATTGCAAATGTCTTAGAAGTAAAGTAGGGTCAAAACTTTTCAAATGTTGAAATGTTCCATGCAGTTTGCCTTCTATAAGGGAAAACATTCTCTTTTACCCGAACTGATAAACTCAGCGTTTATTCTGAGAGGAAAAAAATCAGAAATAACAAAGTGAGAAGGAGCTATAAAATTGCTTTGATATACGTAGAGAACACGTTTTCAAGGCTGAAGCTTTACCCTGCTACAATGTATGGATGAAGCTCAGAGCTTTATGATGCTACAGCATGAAACAGAAACTTTGGTACTAGGGGTGTGATATTGGGATTTCATTTCTCCTCTCCTTTAATTCTCCCTTCCTCCTATTTTCCCTTATAAGTGAAAACAAAGAACATCAAAGTTCTGTCAATGTTGTGTTAGTGAACTGAAGCTCTGACCTCAGGAATGAAATGCAGAAATCCTCTGTTGGGCAATATCCAAAGGTCATTTATCCAGCCTTTCAAAGTGCTGTTTAGTTTGCTCCAGGTGATGTTGATCCTTCTATTGAAAAGAAGCTGGGAACTGAGTTAGTGTGGGCAGGAATCGTGCCAACCACAGGTCCGTTCAGCAAGAGGCATGATGGGATACTTAATGATAGATTATACCCTCCCACAAAGGAATTTCTGAACCTGCCATTTGAGAACTTTGCCATTGAGCTATGATTCCTGTAATTGAGAAAATGAAGTTCTGCCTCCCACTGAGTGATCTGTTAGGTCTTTCAGTACTGAGATCAAAACAAAGAAATTAACATAAATAGTGCAGATTACAAGTATAGTTGTTGCCGCAACAAAATTAATGAAAGCCAACTGACCCAGGTGTTTTTGCACCTTTTCCAAATTCTGTTGGTTTGAAAGTATTTAAAAGATTATTATTCTGAGCACTAGAAACTAGGTTACTAAAGAATGGTTTGGAATAAAAATGAGTTCAGAGCATTTTACATATACAAAATATATAATTATATAATACGGAAAAATATATAATAATATATAATACAGAAAATGTTTAATTTATATATATAATATATTTAGTACATACAGAAGAATCATAAATCACATGTGAACAACTTGATGGATTAAATTAATATAACCTAGCAACCACCAACCAGATCTGGAAATACAACAGTATTGGCACTCAGAAAGCCCTAGAAGGTCACCTCCCAATCATTATCCCACCCTTATCCTCAAAGGTAACTAGTCTGACTTCTATCACAATAGTTTAGCTTTGTTTTTGAGCTTTATAAGACTATTGTCATGCCTTATATTTTGTGTATATGTTTATATTTATGTTTATATATATATACATATGAATATATAGAGATATATATCTGTGTTTATGTGTGTGTATATCTGAGCTCTTCCACTCCACATTATGTTCATGAGATTCCTCTGTGCAATAATTTTTCATTTTCATTGCTGTGTAAGTTCCATTGAATGAATATATTACAATTTATTTATCTGTTTTAATGTTTAAGAATATTTCAGCTGTTACAAGGGTTAGGGTACTATTAACAATGCATCAAGAGCATTCTTACACATATTGGACATATACCTAGGAGTGGAATTGCTGAGTGATAGGATTTAGTAGATAATGCCAGTTTTTCAGCATGGGTTGTACCAACTTACAGTTCCACCATCAATATATGAATTCCTGTTACTCAAATCAATGTATGGTCATTTTGCTTAAGATTTAGCCATTCTGGTAGGGGTGTAGTGTATTTCATTGATTTATTTTCCCTGATGTTGACGTAGTTGAGCATCACTGCATTTGTTTACTGGCAATTTGAATATTCTCTCTATGTAGACCCTATTTAACCTTCTTGCCAATATTTTTTGAGATTTGTTTATTGGTGGGGGGGAAGAGCAGAGGGAAAGAAGCAGACTCCACACTGAGCGCAGAGCCCCACTCAGGGCTCAATCCCACGATCCTGAGATCATGACCTGAGCCTAAATCAAGAGTCAGAGGTTCAACTGACTAAGCCACCCAGGCACTCCCTTGCCAATTTTTAAAATTGCATTGTCGTTATCTTACTGATATGTGGGATTCATTGCATATTCTATATATGTGTCCTTTGTTAGTTATATATATTGTAAATTATGTAGATTGCCTTTTTACTTTTTAAATGTGCCTTTGATGAGGAGAAGCTCTTAATTTTAATGAAGTCAACGTTTCTTTCATATAGTCTTTTGTGTCCTTTAAAAAAAAATCCATGCCTCCCCCAAATCATAAAGATATTATCCTATGCTATGTTCTAGAATTTTTTCATTTTATTTTCACATTTAAACCTGTAATCTATATGGAATCAATATTTGTGGATGATCAAGAGGCATTTTTTTCCATATGGATATTCTATTTGCTCAATATTAAGTATCAAAAAGATTGTCTTTTATATACTGCTGGGCAGTGCCTCCTTTGTCATAAATGTCTACACATTTGTAGATCTGCTGGGATATTGGGCTTATCTTAAATCTATATATCAGTTTAGGAATGATTAACATCATTACAATATTGAAATTCCAATCCACGAATTGAGTAGGCCCCTCCATTTCTTTAGGTCTTTTTTATTTTTCTCAAAAATATTTTGTAGTTTTTTTGCAAAGGTCTTACATATTTTTATAAAATTTCTTTATAGGTATGTCATGTTTCCCATGCTGTTGTAAAGGGTGTTCTTGTTTCATCTTATGTTTTTGTTCACACAGAGGCATATACGGCAAACCTGATAAAATCATTTTTTAATTCTAGTCATTAATCTGAGCCACTTGTTTTTTTCTACATATACAACCATATCATCCATGAATTACAACAGTTTTATTTCTCCCTTTCCAGATCTTATACATTTTATTAATTTTTTTGCCTCATTCTACCTCCAGTGAAATTTTGAACAGAAGTGTAATGATGGCATACTTGGCTTGGTCCAATCCCTGGAGGAGGGGAAGCAGAGGAAGGTGATGAGATTTACAATATTTTTCTTTTAAATATGAAATTTTCTGTGTGTTTTTGTAGATGCCCTTTATTAGATTAAAGAAGTCCCTTTTTTCCTAGTTTGATGAAAAAAATTTTTTATTATGATTGGATACTGAATTTAACAAATGCTTTTCCTCTACCTATTGAGAGATAATCCTATGATTTTCTCAATTATTCTGTTAAAGTGATCAATTATATGGACTGATTTTTGAATGTTAAACCAATTTTGTATTCCTTGAATAAGTTCATCTTTGCCATGATATGTCATTATCCCTTTTGTATATCATTCTATATTATTTCCTAATATTCTGTTTGAGATTTTTCACATTTATGTTCATGAGTGAGATTGCCAGAAATTACCTTTTTCCATTTCTTTCCCTCTTCCTCCCTTCCTCCCTCCGTCCTTCCTTCTTTCTTCCTTCCTTCCTTCCTTTCTTTCTTTTTTTCTTTCTTTCTTTCCTTTCTTTCTTTCTTTTCTTTCTTTCTTTGTTTCTCTTTCTTGCTTGCTTGCTTTCTTTCTTTTTTTCCTTTCCTTCTTTCCTTCCTTCCTTCTTTCCTTCCTTCCTTCTTTCCTTTCATCCTTCCTTCCTTTCTTTCTTTTTCTTTCTTGTAATATTCTTAAGGTGTAAGGTTATGCAGGCCTTGAAAAAAATGAGAACTACTCCCTCTTTGTTTGTGCTCTGAAAGAGTTTGTAAAAAATTGATTTTTTTCTCCCTTAAATGTTTGGAAGAATGTGTTAGAGAAGATATCATTGCCTGAAGTTTCCTAAAGGTTTTTATTTATATACTTTATATTTTAATTTCTTTAGTAGTTAGAGTATTAGACATATTTTCTATTTATTCTTGGGTTTGCTTTAAAAAGTTTTTTTAAGAGTTTACTAATTTTATTTAAATTTTCAAAATCATTGTCAGGAAGTTGTTCATAACATCTGCTCATTCTGTTTCTAAGGACAATAGAATCTATATTAATAACCCACTTTTCATGCTTATATTGGCCTCTCTCCCTCTCTCCCTCTCCCTACCAGAGACCAATTTTGTTTTCTACCCCATTCTCTCTACTATCTCCTTTTGGAACTCAATGACATATATCTTAGACCTTTTGATATTCTCTCATAGGTTTCTGAAACTCTGTTTATATTTTTTCAGTTTCTTTCTAGCTTCTTTATATTGGATTATTTCTCCCTTTAATTTAACTTACACTTTCATCTGTCATCTCCCTTCTGCTATTAAGTACATCCATTTTTAAAATTTCAAATATTGTATATTTCTTAAGTTCTAAAATTCCATTTGATTATCTATAGTTTTCTCTGCTGAGATGTCTTATCTTTTCACTCATTGTGAGCATATTTCCTTTTCATTCTTGAGCACAGATATAACAACTGCTTTAAAATGAAATGTTGCTGATTTCAGCATCTGAGTCTTCCCAGGTTTAGCCTCCATTGATTTTCTTTTCTCTTGAGAATGGGTCACATTCTTTTGCTTTTTCACATGTTGAGGGATTTTTAATTCTATCCTGAACATTGTGATTGTTATGTTGTGAAACTCTGGATTCTGCTCAGCTCTTCAGAAGAGTATTGATGTTTTTATTTTAGCAGGCATTTAGCTTGGTTGGACTGAAATTGCAAACTCTGTCTCTTGAGTAGCCTCTCAAAGCTCAGTCCAACTCTTTTATCCTTAGCTGGAGTCTGTCCCATGCATGCCTGACCCAGAGTCAGGTAAAGATTTGAGCAAAGATTAAATGTACAATGTGAGGCTCTCCTTCTCAGGTCTTCTCTAGGATTCCCTCCTCAATTTCTATTTCTTAATTTCTATCCTTAACTCTATTATCCAATTCTTAGGCAAAAAGACTGTGGGTTTTCTATTAGAGTTATAGCTACCCCATTGGTACAGACTGAATATTTGTGTCCCCAAATTCATATGTTGAAATTCTAACCCTAGCGTGTCTATATTTCAATATGAGTCCTCTCTGGATGTAATTAAAGTTAAATGAGGTAATAAAAGTGAGGTACTGATACAATAGGATTGGCATCCTTATAAAAAGAGACACCAGAGAGCTCTCTTTCTCTTCACACACACACAATGAAGAGGTCATGTGAACACTCAGTGAGATGGCAGCTGTCAACAACCCAACTAGACACTGAGTCTGCTAGCACCTTGATCTTGGAATTCCAGTCTCCAGAACTGTGAGGAAATAAATTTCTGTTTTTTAAGTCATTCGATCTATGGTATTTTGTTATGGCAGCCCAAGCAAACTAATACACGTGTTGACCTGTCCTCTGGCTAAAAGCCATAATACTAGGCAGATCACTTTGTGTCATTCCCTTCTCCCATATGTTGATTTTCTTCCAGAATCTGCCTGCTTGGCTTCAGATTTTTGGTTTCTTGGTTTCTGTATTTTGTCCAAAGTTCATATTTGCTTTCCAGAGAACAGTCAGATCTGGTAGGAGTTTACTTGACAATAAGAGAAATAGGACCCATGTTGATCAATTTTATTTCTTTTTTTTTTTAGATTTTATTTATTTATTTCAGAGAAGGAGAGAGAGAGAGAGCAAGCATGAGTCAGGGGAGGGGGAGAAGAAGAAGCAGACTCCCCACTGAGCAAAGAGCCCGATGCAGGGCTAGATCCCAGAATGCTGGGATCATGACCTGAGCCAAAGGCAGACGCTTAACTGACTGAGCCACCCAGGCACCCCTCAATTTTATTTCTATTTTCAAAGAACCATCTCTTTGTTGATTCCCTCCACTATATATTTGTTTTCTATTTCATCAATTTCTGTTTTTATCTTAATTATCTTAAGATATCCTAAGATGATTACCTTAATTATCCTTTTTATGTTTGTGTGGGAGGCTTAGTTTACTGTTTTTTTCCTGATGTATGGAAATAGATTTAGGTCATTAATTTTTTGCAGCCTTATTTTTTAACATATAAATAATGTTAGCTGTGCCTTTCTAATCTTTTATATTGTTTGTTAAATTTTTTACTGCTTATTCTATTATTTACTGAATAAAATTATTAAAATCTTACGGAAATGTCTATTTCTTCTTTTAGTTATGATTTTTTTGTGTAAGATTTGCTTTTTCTGGATTTTAATTGTTCTATATTCTAGAGAATTATCCTTTTTAACAGTATGGAATATGTTTCTTTATTGCTACAATATTTCTTGGGTTTTTTTTTACTTTCTTTTTTTATTATTATTATGTTATGTTAATCACCATACATTACATCATTAGCTTTTGATGTAGTGTTCCATGATTCATTGTTTGTGTATAACACCCAGTGCTCCATTCAGTACGTGCCCTCTTTAATACCCATCACCAGGCTAACCCATTCCCCTACCCCCCGCCCCTCTAGAACCCTCAGTTTGTTTCTCAGCGTCCATAGTCTCTCACGGTTCGTCTCCCCCTCCAATTTCCCCCCCTTCATTTTTCCCTTCCTACTATCTTCTTTTTTTTTTTAACATATAATGTATTATTTGTTTCAGAGGTAGAGGTCTGTGATTCAACAGTCTCACATAATTCACAGGGCTCACCATAGCACACACCCTCCCCAATGTCCATCATCCAGCCACCCCATCCCTCCCACCCCCCACCACTCCAACAACCCTCAGTTTGTTTCCTGAGATTAAGAATTCCTCATATCAGTGAGATCCTATGATACATGTCTTTCTCTGATTGACTTATTTCGCTCAGCATAATGCCTTCCAGTTCCATCCACGTCATTGCAAATGGCAAGATTTCATTCCTTTTGATGGCTGCATAATATTCCATTGTATATCTATACCACATCTTCTTTATCCATTCATCTGTTGATGGATGTCTTGGCTCTTTCCATAGTTTGGCTATTGTGGACATTGCTGCTATAAACATCGGGGTGCGCATACCCTTCGGATCACTACATTTGTATCTTTGGGGTAAATACCCAGTAGTGCAATTGCTGGGTCGTACGGTAGCTCTATTTTCAACTTTCTGAGGAACCTCTATACTGTTTTCCAGAGTGGCTGGACCAGCTTGCATTCCCACCAACAGTGTAGGAGGGTTCCCCTTTCTCTGCATCCCCGCCAGCATCTGTCGTTTCCTGACTTGTTAATTTTAGCCATTCTGACTGGTGTGAGGTGGTATCTCATTGAGGTTTTGATTTGGATTTCCCTGATGCCGAGCGATGTTGAGCACTTTTTCATGTGTCTGTTGGCCATTTGGATGTCTTCTTTGGAAAAATGTCTGTTCATGTCTTCTGCCCATTTCTTGATTGGATCATTTGTTCTTTGGGTATTGAGTTTGATAAGTTCTTTATAGATTCTGGATACTAGCCCTTTATCTGATATGTCATTTACAAATATCTTCTCCCATTCTGTCATTTGTCTTTTGGTTTTGTTGACTGTTTCTTTTGCTGTGCAAAACCTTTTGATCTTGATGAGGTCCCAATAGTTCATTTTAGCCCTTGCTTCCCTTGCCTTCAGCGATGTTTCTAGGAAGAAGTTGCTGCGGCTGAGGTCGAAGAGGTTGCTGCCTGTGTTCTCCTTTAGGATTTTGATGGACTCCTGTCTCACATTGAGGTCTTTCAACCATTTGGAGTCTATTTTTGTGTGTGGTGTGAGGAAATGGTCCAGTTTCATTCTTCTGCATGTGGCTGTCCAATTTTCCCAACACCATTTGTTGAAGAGACTGTCTTTTTTCCATTGGACATTCTTTCCTGCTTTGTTGAAGATTACTTGACCATAGAGTTGAGGGTCCATTTCTGGGCTCTCTCTTCTGTTCCATTGATCTATGGGTCTGTTTTTGTGCCAGTACCATACTGTCTTGATGATTACGGCTTTGTAATAGAGCTTGAAGTCCGGAATTGTGATGCCACCAGCTTTGCTTTTCTTTTTCAACATTCCTCTGCTATTCGGGGTCTTTTCTGGTTCCATACAAATTTTAGGATTATTTGTTCCATTTCTTTGAAAAAAGTGGATGGTATTTTGATGGGGATTGCATTGAATGTGTAGATTGCTCTAGGTAGGATTGACATCTTCACAATATTTGTTCTTCCAATCCATGAGCATGGAACGTTTTTCCATTTCTTTGTGTCTTCCTCAATTTCTTTCATGAGTATTTTATAGTTTTCTGAGTACAGATTCCTTGCCTCTTTGGTTAGATTTATTCCTAGGGATCTTATGGTTTGGGGTGCAATTGTAAATGGGATCGACTCCTTAATTTCTTTCTTTTGTCTTGTTGTTGGTGTATAGGAATGCCACTGATTTCTGTGCATTGATTTTATATCCTGTCACTTTACTGAATTCCTGTATGAGTTCTAGCAGTTTTGGGGTGGAGTCTTTTGGGTTTTCCACATAAAATATCATATCATCTGCAAACAGTGAGAGTTTGACTTCTTCTTTGCCAATTTGGATGCCTTTTATTTCTTTTTGTTGTCTGATTGCTGTGGCTAGGACTTCTAGTACTATGTTGAATAGCAGTGGTGATAGTGGACATCCCTGCCATGTTCCTGACCTTAGGGGGAAAGCTCTCAGTTTTCCCCATTGAGAATGATATTTGCTGTGGGGTCTATGTTACTTTTAGGCTCTCTCTTTGCTTAGAGGACCCCTTTCAATATTTTTTGTAGGGCTGGTTTCGTGTTTGCAAATTCTTTTAGTTTTTGTTTGTTCTGGAAGATTTTATCTCTCCTTCTATTTTCAATGACAGCCTAGCTGGATATAGTATTCTTGGCTGCATATTTTTCTCATTTAGTGCTCTGAATATATCATGCCAGTCCTTTCTGGCCTGCCAGGTCTCTCTGGATAGGTCTGTTGCCAATCTAATGTTTCTACCATTGTAGGTTATAGATCTCTGATCCCGAGCTGTTTTCGGGATTTTCTGTTTGTCTCTGAGACTCGTAAGTTTTACTATTAGATGTCGGGGTGTTGACCTATTTTTATTGATTTTGAGGGGCTTCTCTGTGCCTCCTGGATTTTGACGGCTGTTTCCTTCCCCAAATTGGGGAAGTTCTCTGCTATAATTTGCTCCAATATACTTTCTGCCCCTCTCTCTCTTTCTTCTTCTTCTGGGATCCCAATTATTCTAATATCGTTTTGTCTTATGTTATCACTTATCTCTCGAATTCTGCCCTCGTGATCCAGTAGTTGTTTATCTCTTTTTTTCTCAGCTTCTTTATTTTCCATCATTTGGTCTTCTATATCACTAATTCTTTCTTCTGCCTCATTTATCTTAGCAGTTAGAGCCTCCATTTTTTATTGTACCTCATTAATAGCCTTTTTGATTTCGACTTGGTTAGATTTTAGTTCTTTTATTTCTCCAGAAAGGGTTTCTCTAATATCTTCCATGCTTTTTTTAAGCCCAGCTAGTATCTTTAAAATCGTCATTCTGAACTCTAGTTCTGACATCTTACTAATGTCCATATTGATTAGGTCCCTGGCAGTCAGTACTGCCTCTTGTTCTTTTTTTTGAGGTGATTTTTTCCATCTTGTCATTTTGTCCAGAGGAAAATAGATGAATGAGAGAATAAAATGCTAACAGAGTAACAATGACCCCAGAAAAATATACACTAAACAAATCAGAAGAGACCTGAAACTGTGGGAAAAGAAAGGGAAAGAAAGAAAAAAGAAAAAAAGAATATAATCAAATATGATCAGGCTGGTGCATAGATCAGTGCCACACACTAGATTTTGGGCGTATTTTGGTCTGTTAGAAGAAAGTGCCTCCCAAAATTTTAAAGAAAGAAAAACTTATATACGTACAAAAATAAGGGTAAATACAATGAAGGGATGGAATATGAGTGTAAAGAGGAAAATTACAAAAGACTTTATAAAAGGAATTGATAAGATAAGAAGTTGGTTGAAAAAATAAAGAAGAGGAATAAAAAAAAAAAAGGGAAAGAATGTGATCAGGCAGGAGACTAGAACAAAGCCATACACTAGAGATTTAGGGTATATTTTGGTCTGTTAGAAGAAACTGTATCCCAAAATTTTAAAGAGAGAACAACTTATATATATATATGCCAAAAATAAGGTTAACTACTATGAAGGGATAGAATATGACTCTTCCAGAAAGTGGTCACTTTTCTGTTCAGAGAGTGCTGCTATTCTTTTCTTCGATCTCTTGTTGAGTTTGTAGGTGTTCAGAATGGTTTGATCCCTATCTAGCTGAATTCCTGGGACCAGATGAAATTTAGATCTCCTACTCCTCCCCCATCTTGCTCCTCAGTACTTCTTGTTTTAAAGACTACATATCTGAGGGGCCCCTGGGTGGCTCAGTCGTTTAAGCATTTGCCTTCAGCTCAGGCTTCTCCCTCTCCATCTGCCCCTCCCCCCGTTCATGCTCTCTTTCTCTCACTAGCTTGCTCTCTCCCTCTCTCTCTCTCAAAATAAATAAAATCTTTAAAAAAAAAAAGACTACATATCTGATATTGTCTAATACTCTTTTTTTAAAGATTTATTTATTTATTTTAGAGAAAGAGAGAGAGCCAGGGGTGGGGGAGAAGGGGAGAGGGGCAGAGAGAGAGGGAAAGAGAGAATTTCAAACACATTCCCTGCTGAGCCCAGAGCCCGTTGTAGGGCTCGATCTCATGACCCTGAGACCATGACCTGAACCAAAATCAATAGTCAGATGCTTAACCCAACTGAGCCACCCAGGTGCCCCTGATATTGTCTTATATTCTTATAGGTAACCCAGCTTCCTTTTATTTGTTTACATAGAATTTTTGTATTCCATTTCCAAACAGTAAAAGCTTTCTGTTTTCTTATATTTAAGTCTTTTTAAAATTAGCAGGATAAGAAAAAAAATTTTTTTAAATAACTAGCATAAGGTTAGAGTCTGTATTTGTATCCAAATTTGTATCCAGCCCAGTTATCTTCAACTCGTAATTGGAATATTGAGGTATTTTGTCTCTTTACATTTAATATCCTTACTGATATATTTTTTGGCTTAAATCTATCTAATTGCTTTCTTTTTGTCCATCCTGTTCCGTATTTTTTTTCTTCTCTCTTATCTTTATTGGGTTAATTAATCAAGTATTTTTAAAAATTTATTCCATTCTGGTAGCTTGCTATTTATACATTCTTTTTCATATTTCTTATAATTTTACTTGAGACATACGCTTGCATTCTTGACTTGTTAAAGCTAACATAAGATTGTTCATTTACCATTTCCCAGACAATGTAAGTGCCTTAGAACAATTTCAATCTTTCTCCCCACCTTATGCCTCCTGTTCTACTGTTATTATGATCTTAATTCTACATGTATTTAAAACTCACAACACACTATAATTATTATTTTGTACTGTCAAAATTAATTTACATTTACTCATATATTTACCCTTTCTGTTGCTCATTGTTCCTTCCTGTGTTTCCCTGCTTCCATCTGGGATCATTCTTCTTCTGCCTAAAAAAATCCTGTTAGTGTTTCTTTTAGTGCAGATTTACTATTAACAAATTCATGTAGTTTTGGTTTTTGTTTTATCATATTTTTATCTGAAGAAAAGTATTTTGCCTTCATTTTTGCAGGATATTTTTGCTCAGGATAGAATTCCAGAGGACATTTATTTTCTTCCAGTTTTTGAAACTATTCCAATCATCTGGCTTCCATTGTTTCTATTGAAAACTTTACTGCCATTGCTGTTGTTGCTCCTTCGAAGTAATATGACTTTTTTCTCTAGAATCTGAAGTTTTTTTTGTTATCCTCAGTCAGGAATTTGCTGTGATATCCTTAGATATAGTTGTCTTTGCATTTACTACCTTAACTTTTCATAACTTCTTCAATCTAATGCTTTATCCTTTGTCAATTTGGAGGAAATTCTTAACCATTGTCCCCTCAAATAATACTTCTTCCCTATCAGAACACCAATTATATGTATCTTAAACTATTTTATCATATCCCACGTGTCACTTCCGTTCTTTTCTATAGTTTCATTATTTTCTATCTCTACTGTTCATTTTAGATGTTTTTGTCTAACTTATCTGTTAGCTCAGGAGTTCTTTCTCTATCTGTGTCCTATCTTCTGTTAAATCCATCTATGAGTTTTTAATTTATTTTGATGTCTTTCAGTATTAGACTTTGTATTTTATCTTTTAAAAAATAATCTCCAGTATTCTGCTAAAATTATCCATCTTGCCATTTAATTTCTAAGTCCTTTTTGATATGTGCAATATAAGATTTTCTGATTGTATTTTTCTAGTGTCTATTTTTTCTCTCTCTCTTTTTGTTTTTCAATTCTTTTTTTAATATGCCTATTTATGTTTTAATTGTTGAACGTTGTATATGAAAATTTTTAGTAATAATTAACATCATTTAAAGCTGTGGGTGATGATATTGTCCTTTAGTGAGGATTTGCTTTTCTTCTGGCAGGTATTTGAAGAGGAGTCACTTACTTTTCAAGCAAGCATTGTACTTATTTAAAACTGAGCTCCAGCCTTTGTGAGGGTTGGTCAATTTTTGTTTTACTCTTAATCTTGACATATAGCCCTTCAGGAGTACAACTGAATGTCTGGAGTGTCTGGCAGGGCTACTCCTCCTTGGTGAGTACTGAACTCCAGTTTTTGGTTCCCTCAGTCCCCTGAGACCACCAAAATTCTGGACTTGCCTTATCAGCCTCTCAGCTGTTACATTAAAATTGCCAAACGCTTTGCCAAATACTGACTCATCTCTCTAGGCTTTCCTTGTCTCTGGGATTTTAGCATCTCAAATTCTTCTTTTCAAATCAATTTTTCAGTCTTTGTTTTTCTTTCACCTTTTCTACTTATCTCAGTGGTATGGCTCAACTAATGAACTTAGTCTACCATCGCTGGAGTCTCCAATATATTTTAATGAAGAAATGTTTTTTAAAAAAGCCTTAAGATTTTTATCAAGTTTAACTGACTCACAGACTAAAAACTTTAACATATATTAAAGAACCAAGTGTTAACCTTTCTCTGAATTGTGACCCAATTTGTTTAAATATAGCCAGTAAAAAAGTTAAAGCAATGACTTTTACTTTATCATTTAAATAACTTTAGCAAATATTATTTTGGTCATGAATAAATGACAGGAACGATTCTGATAATCATGAGTACAGTAATGCACAAGACAGAATCCCTGCTCTCACACAGACGAAGATTTTCTAAATGTATTGAACTGTAAATCCCATATAGTTTTAGCAGTGACATGGCTGTTACAAGGAGGGAAGAAGTATAATGGAATCATCTTTTCTTTCTTTGTGTGAGTCAGTTTCAGCTTGGGACTAGCCATCAAAAGACCTAACCATAAAACCACCTTCTCATTTTTGTAGAACAGGCATAGCATGGAGGTACCTGAGTAGGTGACATATGGGCCCAAAGCAGAAAAGCAAGATCCCATATCAAGTGAAAAGCCGTGACTTGATGAGGAAAAAAAAAAAAAAGACCAAAAAAGAGCAAGCATTCAGTCGACCATATTATAAGGTAACAAAATCAATTGAACTCCATCCTCTACTTAAGTAAGGTAGACTGTACAACTCAGAGTTGTAGAACCAGACTTAGCTAATTATTTTATGAAAAAGTATATTACAAGGAAATGGCACTGTGACAGACATCAGCATTTCACAAGACTAACATGTGGCACACATCAAAAGCTAAAGAAGTTTAGAGTAAAGAAGAGAAGTCTTTACTGAACCAGACAGTAAATCATTAGAAATTAATACAACCCAGGCACCTGGGTGGCTCAGTTGGTTAAGCGACTGCCTTCGGCTCAGGTCATGATCCTGGAGTCCCAGGATCGAGTCCCGCATTGGGCTCCCTGCTCAGCGGGGAGTCTGCTTCTCCCTCTGACCCTCCCCCCTCTCGTGCTCTCTCTTTCTCATTCTCTCTCTCAAATAAAAAAAAAAAGAAATTAATACAACCCCCACATACAATATTTCTACTTACTGAAAATAATTATTAACATTATATAAAGTTATATATATGTGTATATATATATGGGAGTTAACTTTATATTCTTTTATTCCAAAAATTATTTATTCTCAATGAGATCTTTCTATTGTGTTCATAAAGTCTCAAGTTAAAGAATAACTCCAAGTTATCTAATACATAAGGGATTGTTAATACGAAGTCGACAGACCCCTTTTAGCAGCTAGGTATAAGTTGAAATTTTATAGCAAATTTTGTGTGGATGTGTGACTAAGCACTTTTTCTGGGGAAAGGGCTTAAAGTTTTTATCTGTCCATGACCTCAAAGAAGTTTAAGGACCGCTGCTATTTCACCACCATCTGAATTCGGTTGCCCAGATGAAACTGGGAAGGTAATGCCCTTACAGAATCTTGCCTGGAGAAGGTTTACTTTTAAAAGAGTAATGCCAAATTTTACAATGGGATATGATCATTTGCATCATACTAAATCTCATTTGAACTACTATTTCAATCCACCCACCTCAAATAGCCTGCAGTTTTGGCAGTATTTTTATAAATTTGGGTTCTTTTCCTGCCTTATCACCAGCTTTAGTTTACTGCGGGGTGGGGGGGGTGGTGGGAATCAAGATTGAAAAAACTGTTATTATGAAGGAAAAACAGACTTCTTCCAGTAGAATCAATAGCTATAAAAATTATTCTTCCACTACTAATTTTTAAAATAAATAATTATAAAATAGTTTTATTTTGAAGCCTCCGGATTGCTCAATAGAAGTATTTACAGCTCATGTATTTTTCAAATAGGGCATTTGTTGAATTTCACCACCATTGAGATTTTATCATTATGATGCTATCAAAATGTTGTTTGTAGCTTTCTAATTCTTTTCTATTAAAAAAAAGATTTGGGGTGCCTGGGTGGCTCAGTCGTTAAGCGTCTGCCTTCGGCTCAGGTCATGATCCCAGGGTCCTGGGATCGAGCCCCGCATCAGGCTCCCTGCTCGGCGGGAAGCCTGCTTCTCCCTCTCCCACTCCCCCTGCTTGTGTTCCCTCTCTCGCTGTCTCTCTCTCTGTGTCAAATAAATAAATAAAATCTTTAAAAAAAAAAAAAAAAGATTTAACAAATTTCAACAAAATTGGCTAAAAAGTAATCACGAAGTCAAATTGATTTGCATTACGTCGGTACATGGAACCACATTAGAGATGCCAGAATTCAGATTGGAAGCAAGTTATCCACAGTTGATATTAGTGTAATATGCCATTAAATTATTTACAAAATTAGCTTTTGGCTAGACATATTGTGATACGTACAAAGAGAGAAATGTGAAATTACCTAATTTGCACTTGCTTCTGGTATAGTAATTTCACATGAAATGATATTCCTCTAGGCTGCCACACTGCATTTTAATTAGGATCCTTCATTTTTGGACAATGACCGAGAAATAACTCAGCTGACCTTGAGTTTCTTAATCATCACTCTCTGGTAATGAATGAATCAACAAAAGGGAGTAGTTTTCCTTTCCAAGCCTGAATCTAAATGTGACATTACTTACATGTTAAATTGCAGTTCATTCAGTTTTAAAAGACCATTCTACAGAATAGCTAGGGGTGAATAGAGGCAATTTCCGGAAACATTCTTTACATAAAGTCAACATGCCCCTGAAAACAAATGCTAGGGCAGAGGATTATGTGATTAGTATTTTTAAGGAGCTTAATCTATCCTTCTTGCCTTTCAGTTATTTTTTAAAGGAAATTAGTTTCCTATATATAAGCAGACGCAGGTCTAGAAATAGTTGAGATACAATTATAAAATGGCATTAAAACTATACCTGTAATCAAACCCCAGCTCCTTATGTAACCTTACCATTGATTTGAAGAACTTCTTTTATTACCTGACAAGCTTGCTCATTCTGTACATTTATTTCGATTTTGTTGGGCTTTCAGCCATGCCTGTAATGTTGCTGAGGAGTAAAATATCTTTCATAACCAGAATCATAAATCTTTCTTATAACCATGAGACTATATCTTTATGGCCATAGATCATTTTAGTTACTGTCAAAAAGTGTCATCATATCACATTACAAATTAGAAAACTGAAAGACAGTGCGTGGTTGACAATACCTATTATCTGCGGGCAAGGAAAATAATTTTCCTTTCCTCATAAACCAACATTTCTAATGACAAGTATTTTCTAGACACATAGAAGTTATTTGGATATGTGCTTTAGCCAAGTTTCGAAAGCACAACTGGTTTAATGGGAGCAAATAGAACTGGTATTTGTGAAAAAGTACTTGTTCAAATAGAGAAAGTTAAAGAAAAAAAAAAGCATGGAAGAGAAGAAATTGACCCTTTTATCTTATGAGTGACGAAAGAAAACGATTACCTTTTGGATTTCAGTCTCCCACACAAACGTTAGCAGATTCAGTAATGAGATAACTCTTGAGTTTCTTCTTGGCAAGAACTGATGATTGTCTTAATGTTCAATGTGTGACCTTTATTGATATTTTGAATTGTGGTCATTATAAAGTTACTCTTCCCAGGAAAAGAAAATAAAAATTTTGATAAATAAAACTTTATTTTAATAGAATTTTTAACTTTTTTGTTGTTTTATTTAAACTCTCCTCTTGCTCTCAACCTTATGTGACAAGAGTTATATTTTTAAAGCACTTTGCTTCCTTAGAATTCATAATATTTGCTGTATCCTGATTGTGCTGTTCTGATGAGAACTGGGTGTCATAAAATCATAAAAGAGAGTTAGCCACGGCCTTTCATAGATTGTGCCTGTTTTCCCTAACATATCTGTGCATAGAAGAGCTTTTACATAACCAGGGGCTTTGAGTGGGGGCAGTGGAAAAAGAAAGTAAACCCAGGCAAGCTTTTGTACCCTTCTTTGTCTTTCTGTCCTTAACTACATTTCCCACATTCCCCTGCTTTGCCTTAAATGGCAGGAGTATTGACCCTGGGAAATCCCTTTTGCCAACTGTCTTCCAGCTACCTTTAGCCAATGGCAGATACTAGAAGCAAATAGGATGCAAAAGAAAGTGAAAAGCCAGGCTATTTCTCCTCTTCTCATGCTTTGGTGGCTACCCTCACAGCAACTATTTCTGCTCAATGGTTCCAGCTTCCTCTGGGCAGATCCATTATGGTTCTAACTTCCTGGCTTTAATGCACTGCTTCTCTCCTTTGTCTCTCCAGCCCTAGGAGTGGTGTTGGCATTCCAAAGCTGCTCATTTCTGGGCTGCCTCACCTTTCCCTACTTGCTCTTTTAGTTCTTCTATCACCATTTAAACTAGGGCATCTCCGCTTACTTTCCAATTTGTATTACAAATACTAGACCTACTTTCCTCTGTATGCTCCCACTTCTACTTCCTTTATTGACTTAAAAGGAACTTGCAATCCTAAGAAAGGGAGGAGAAAAGGAAGGGACCAAAATTTATGTAGATACATAAAAGTAAAGAAAAGGAGAAAAAAGGCAAAACTGATGTTTACCAGCACTACACGTGTACGTGCGCACACACACATTAATCGAAAGAAACAAGACACTTAATTTTCTCTTTATAACTTGTCCTTCTTGACCTCTGCTTTCTTGTTAAGTGAAAGCTCAGATAGTTGAATTTAGAATACTACTGTGTCACCATTTTCCCATCTAGGTCCTTAGGTCCGTGGGTAAAGTTAATTCTCCTCTGTGTCTTCCAGAAGATACAAGGGAGATTCAGTATCGATAGTGACTCTGGCCTTGGTTGTAGTGGGAGGTTAATGAAGCCAAAGACATGTGCTTGGAGAACCTAAAACTCCCACTGAGAGTTAATTTTGTTTGCCCATTTCCTAATGGTCTTTGTGGTCATTAGGTTTACTGCTGTTTGGCACTTGATGCATTTTCTTTTTTCTTTGGGCTTTTGTTATACAGGGCTCAAAGCTAAAAGCATCTACTTCTTAAAACTACTGAGTGTTTTTCTAATGGTCACAGTATGTGGGAACTGGGCACTCTGCAAAGCTAAATGTCATTTGGCACAAACTATACTGGGTAATTTATAACCAGTATAACTGTTCTTTCTTGATGAGCAAATTCTGTGTGTGTGTGTGTGTGTGTGTGTGTACATGTATATATATCATGTATATATATGTACTGGGAGTGAGAGTTAGGTCTGGTGTTTTAAATTAGACTTTAATTCTCTATTGGAGGGCATGAATTGATCTGAAATTTGTAATTATCCTTATGATACAAAATAAGTATAATTATTGTAATTCAAATTAGAAAACCAAGAACATGTTGTAATCTGGGCCACATGTGTTTATCTCTATGGTGACTGTTTTCCAAACCAAGATCTAGGATACATGTTATGGCAAAGAACTCCCTTTAAAAATGTTCTTAAAGCTTACTTATATAATCATTCTTATAAGGATGTAAAAATTCAATAATATTATATGTACAATTCACAATTTTTAAAGAAAATAAAATTTTTGTTAATAAGAATTAGTCCAGAAAGTTTACATAATTTTGAATCAAAGTATATCTTCTCATTGCTCCAAGGAATGATTCTGTTTAATTTGCCTTGTTTAATCTGCAGGACTAGGCAAGAATAGAATGGTCACTGGTTTATCCAGAAAACAATAAAACACTGGGATAGTAGGCATGTAAGAATCTAAATTCATGTGCAATTAAACTGGAAGCTGGGGATTAGATCCTTTAAAAATATCTTCCTTGTTCTGAACTACACTAGTATACTCCCAAGAATTTAGAAGAAAAAGAAATCACAGTACATAGTCTCTCCCTATGGAAGAGATATAAACTAGCCTTTCCCAAAACCAGATTAAAATCAGTCTAGTAAAAATAAGTACACATCTTTTGTGCAAGCAAGTTTTCCAAGTGAGCAAAGACTTAGAGAGGCAGTTCCTGGATAGAATATGAAGGCTATTGAGCAAAGAATCACTGGCCAAGGGATCCCCAAGAGGTAGCCACCCATTTGGGAACAATATGAGCCTAAGTGGGATGTGCCTTGTAAGCTCCCTCTGCACCTTCATCTGGATTGTTTGTGTAAGAAAGAGTTGTAGCACCAGATATCAAGAGGTCAGAAGAAGACAAGCATCAAAAGCCATAGGGAGGTTTGAGGAACTCTCCTTCAAGAATAAAACCAGAAGATAATTCTCTATGGCTCCTCAATACCAGCTGGTAAGAAAAACAGACAATATACATCAGAAACTTTGACCATGAGAAATTATGTGACTTCTTAAACCTTTGTAGCCTCTCCATGCCTATTACTTATTCATCTACTTTTTTATAATAAATAAGAGCAAACCCCTTAAAAGGAAATCCTGCTTCCTCTTGTTTCTAAGTCAATAGGAAAGAGACTTGGGGGAGACTACATCTAACTTGGTATCCCAGCTTGAGGGGAGAAGAAATCTGAGGAAAAGAGAGGGAAAGAAGGATAGTAAATCCTTGGAGTTTGAGGAAAGGTGCTAAGGTCGGTAGTTATAGGCTGAAGACACAGGAAAGAGAAGAGCCCAGGAGTTAAAAACATCCAGAAATGGGTGCCTTTCCTCACCCAGGGGTCTTATCAGTTGCCCCAAGCTCCCTGACTCCACAAATGCAACAAGGCCAATGCAATCTATAGGAGAAAACACTTTCTGTTAGCAATTTGGTTATTGGGTCATTTAACCTTATTTTCTAATCCACCTCTCCTGCCCCCATTACAACCCCATGAAGAGCAAAAACTATTCCATTTCCTTTACAACTCTGTATCATTTATAACTATGGCAATCACATACTTTTCATGAATATAATAATGATATTTCTCATGCTGCCCTTTCAGTTCAATGCCTTCTCCAAAAGTAATAGACAAAAAAATATCCCAAAAGGACAAAGGAATAGGATGTGGGCAAGATGGATTGGGATACCAAGTGCTTGGTACATTTTTTAAAAAGGAGTATCTCTCTGAACTGAAAGTATCTTCCCAAGAGTTGGAGACCCAACTTTGCTTAGAGGGAGAACTACTGATTTGGTCTCTAATTTGCATTCAAAGTCCAGGTCTCAGCTCAAAATTCTTTGATATTATAGAGTTGTCTTCAGTACAGAGTCATTTTCAAGGAGAGAGGATTCTTCTTTTTTTATTCCCAGCATTTTATTATATTTTTTTTCAAACATACAACAAACAAAAACATTTTAGAGTTAACACCCGTATACTTGCCACCTGGATTATACCACTAATATTTTTTTTTTAAGATTTTATTTATTTATTTGACAGAGAGAGAGAGAGACCACAAGTAGGGGGAGAGGGAGAGGGAGAAGCAGGCTTCCCGCTGAGCAGGGAGCCCGATGCGGGGCTCGATCCCAGGACCCTGGGATCATGACCCGAGCCGAAGGCAGACGCTTAACGACTGAGCCACCCAGGCGCCCCTATACCACTAATATTTTACTGTGCTTGCTTTGTCACATATCTATCCATCTATGCATCCTTCTAGCCATCAATAAACCCACTGTTTTATGCATCTCAAGATGCAGACATCAAAATATTTCTCCCCTAAATATTTCGTCATGTGTATGATTAGCTAAAAGTTAATATTTGGTTATAGATTTAATGTAAAATTTGCATATGATAAAATGTACAAACATTAAGTGTATATCTGAGTTTTTTAATCTGCTGAGTTTTAACAATATATACATCTGTGTGATCCTAATCCTTATCAAGATACAGTATTCTATATTATATTAAATTCCGTCCAGCTTTGACATCATTCCAGAGAGTTCCCTCATGCCCTTCCCAGTCAATCCCACCCTCCAAACTCCCCCAGAGTTATATAACTCTTCTGATTTTTTTCTTAGATGAGAGTATTTTTCATGCTTGCCAAAAATCATGCAAATAATGGTTTTAGAGATGAACCTCTGTAGCCGGTCACACTTTAGGGACATTTGGCTTTAACACAAGAAAAATTTAACATTTCTAAATGACTGATTATTGTAGATAAATGAGTAAAAGGAGACTCATTCTATTGCATAAGTCATCTTCACTTCCTGCCTGTTCATTTCTAATAGCCTGGATAAGAAATAAAGTACACATTGTCCCTGCTTGATAAGTCAGCTATTTCATTTGTCTCACTGTGGAGGGTCAAGGTAGTTCTTCAGGTTCTAAATATGGTCCCCATGTGATTACTAGTCTCAGAATACAAAAGAGAGCAGATTGTGATACTACCAGTGAGCTCTTTTGGGCCAGGTCACTGATACTCGCTTATTAATATTATAGTGCCCTAGAAAAACATGTAAATACAAGAACTACTTCTTGCCAAGTATTTAACCACTCCTGGGTGGAAGAAAAGAACCGTGAAAGGTGCATTTCTTCCTCCAGGCTGGGCAGCAAGCTACTTTCACTGTGCTCAGTAATGGTACCCTAATGGCTCCTGAGAGTGAATTCTACTCCTAAAGTGGCAACCGCCTACAGGAAGTAGCTTTCTGGTCCATTGTTTTGCAAATTAAATGGAAGGTTTCTGACTCCTGTAGCCTCTTTACAGGAGTCTTTTTACATGGTCTTCTCTCTGGTGTTTATTGGTTTTGTTTTCTGATAGCTAATATCATTCTTCTTCTTTATCATGTTGAATCACTTTTCTTTCAAGTTTCTCTTTACCGCATCTGTCTGCACACAGGCACCCACCCCCTTGCTTCCTTTCCCTCACATCACTATATGTTTGATCCCCATCATCGAACTTGCTGCTTCTTCATGTGAATTCCCACCCCACTCATTCTCCCCATTCCTGCAGTCACCCCCCTTCACTTATTATGCTTTTTGTTTCTCTTTCCTGCTGCTTAATGATTTTTCCTGCTGATAAGCTCTGCCCAAAATACTGAGAGGCCTGAAGCACTTGCAAGACAGTTCGTTGGGCTCATTGCTCTTGGCGCATTCCAGAGCAGATGGAAGTAGGGCTCCAGTCATGCTCATCGCAGGACAGTTCTGTAGTGATGTATGTGTAAATCTTATAACATTCCATCAGCATTTTGGTTAATGAGCCTTTAGACTTTCAGTTTTTATTTCCTTTTTTTAAAGTTGGAACTTGATACTTTGGAAAATATTTTCCTGTTGGAGACTTATTTTCAGTGCCATCTTTGGAAGCAGAAACAAACCCAATGTTTATTCACTTTATAAACTGGAGTGGTTTTGTTATGATTAACACTGGGATAATAGAATAATAATAATGACTGATATCTGTATAATATGGTTCTTTGTAAATGCGCTCTCACACATTGCCCCATTTGAGGCTAACAGCAACCCTGGCCATTATTTTTATGATTCTCACTTTCTTACATAGGTAAAATACGTCTGCAGACATTACAGCGAGGGAGTGCTCAGAACAACTATACTTAGTACAGAAGCCAACCAGGAGAATATCTCTTTTCATAAGGCTAATGCAAAATTTGCCTTGCTCCTTCTCCTCTGCGTTTTCCTCCCCTGTATCAGCATTTAGTATACAAAGCTTTCTATGAGGCTGGTATCCTTCTTAAACACCCTGCAGTGGTCGGGAAGTTGCTACTACAATAATTCATCAGACCAATACATTGTATGCTGGGACATTTAGCCACATTGACGGCCATCATGAATATACAGGCATTCCACTCTTGACCCTGAAGACGTGCTCCTAGAAAAATTGTATGTAGATCAAATTATGGCACATAAAACCATATTGTAAAACACAGCAGGGTAATTTATTATTTAAAGAAATCCTGTAGTTTATCTTTGTGTAAAGAATTCTTTCATGATGCAAATAATCCATATTTTATTTGTAAATTTAAGACTTTAGAAATGAGTTTGCATGAAATGAAGGACACATCAATTTTAATGAGCTTAAGTAGATGGTGGTCTGAGACACACTTTTCTGAACCACCTAGGGGATCCTAGCAACTGTTCAGTGAAACAAGGGGACAAATTAGTCCCTCTGGAACAATAGAACTCTGCCATTATTCCTAATATGAGTTGATATGAGAATAGGAGGCCCTTTCCCCTCTCCCACAGTGCTTTTACCTTTCCCAGTAATTGTTTCCTCAGAGTAAACTTGAGCTTTATATTTGTGAAAAGCACAGGAATTCTTTCCTGGCAAACCACATGAGTATCAGATACCCTTGAACTAAGCATACAAGGGTACACAAGTGCTTTCCTTGCATTTCCTGAGATGAGGTTCAAAATGTTACCTCTAGTCTCTGAATGCTCCTTAAGCAGGCTTTGCATTTCCTAATTTACAACCTTGGAATCAACTCTAAATTCCCGCAATCCTTTGTTCCTATTTCCAGTTCATGGACAAAAAACTGCCATGCCCTTGGATTATTTACTTCCTCTTTTTTTTCAACAACTTATGCCATATTCCACTTTCATTAAAGAATTTCCTATCTATATAATAAACAAACACCATCCTTGCTGTGAAAATTATTTCTAAAATGCTCACTGCTGAGGAAAGTATAGCACATAGCCAATTGTGTTACAGGGGTTGTACCATCTCCAGTGTAGGTGAGTGTCCTTCCCAAGGAGCCAACCTCAAGAGTGTTAGAGGAAACTGTTCTTGAGGAAAGAAAGAATCCACTCATTATCCATCAGTTGTGCATAGAAACATACTGAGGATAGAGTAAATTTGTCTCAGCTCTCACGATCCTTTGGAGCTATGCTGTCTGATTCCTATGGAAAAATATATCAAGACAGAGAGACCTTGAGTGTCCAGATATTAGGAGATTTTTCTGGCTATTTTGAGTTGTACCCTACACCTTGAGAGTTAAGTACTGCCTTAGTCCATTTCCAGGAGATATTTTCATGAAGATTTTAAAAGTTCTCAACTTGGAATAACTTCACAAGTTTGCTCCCTATTTCTTCGCTGCCAAAAGCAACCACAAAGCCGAAGATATGGAAATTATACCAAGAAAGACAAAATTAATGAATTTGGTCCTACAATTGCTGCAAATTTTACCTTTTTTCATAGGAGTTCTTTCATCCTATCTTGTTCTGTGAATGAAATCCAGTATTTGGTATTGTAGCTAGACCATGGCCAAAATCCTTTGCTCCCCATACCACACCTCCAAAATCCCAAACTCTGGATTTGGTAAAATGTATAGGAAAAAGCAAACATTCTTCACCTTTCCCATGGATACCTTTATTTGGGAGGGGTGTGATTAGAGATCTTTAGACATTTTGTTTTCATAGAAATATTATAACTCAGTTTGTTGGAAGGGGAAAGAAAAAAGGGATTGTATCATGCAGATGCTGTTCTTAACATAATATCGACTCCGTGGCAGCAAGCTGGAATTGGGAAGTATGCAAAGCTTAAAGGTCTCCTGACTTATCTGAGTTTATTGCTTAAATTCCTTTTATGTTAAACTTCCATAAGATTAATATTAATCTTCAAATTATCTCCACAATATTCAATATAGAAACTCAGGGCTCCCACAATGTTATATCAGGAGAATGGAGTTTTAAGTGATTTTTTCCTTTATACTTCTCTATTTTTTAAAAATTTTCTATAAATAGGTAGTATATGCTACCTATATAATTATGTATATAATTATACATATTTACCTATATTTATATAGAAGTACTTAATTATTATTACTTATATTTATATGTAAATAAAAGTAGCATATGCTACCTATAAAATTATTTTTTAAAAATTAAAAATGGTGAAAGGAAGAACACCAGTTCCCTACTGCAATTCAAAATCTAAATTTCCTCCTCATTTTGTCTCATCATACACACTTCTCTTTATGTATCATTGTTGGATTTCTGCCTCAACAAAGCAGAAATCTGCATGCCCTCTGCATGTCCTATTTTTTCCCCTCCTTAATATATAACACACTTATTCCTACTGCTTTAAGCCACCCACATTCTTTAGCTGAATCTCAAAATTCACCTTCCTCAACCAATCTTTCTTTATCAGCCCATTCCCAAATTCACTTTGCCAAACTTCTGTACTGTGCACTCACATATACTTGTCCATATGTTGTTTTTTGAATATAAAAATTTTACTAAAGTATAATTCACAGAACGAGTGCATAAATTCTAAATGTACAGCTAGATGGATCTTCACAAAGTGAAACCAGATCAAGAAACAGAGCACCATCAGCAACCCAGAAGCCCTCATCATGCTCCATTCCAGTTGCTTTTCTCCCACCTTCACCAAGAGGAACCACTATCTTGAAATTTAACACCATAGCTTATTGTCACCTATACAGTGTATATTTTTTTATGTCTGCCTTCTTTCACCCAACATTTTAATTGTAAGTTTAATCCATGTTCCATATGGCAGTACTTTGTTCATTTTCATTGCTGTACAGTATTTTCTTTAACAGTTGTTCTTGTCCATTTGAATTTTGATGGACATTTGGTTTGTTTCCAGTTTGGAGCTATTATGAGTGGTGTTGACATGAACACTCTTATACATGTCTTTTGGAGAACATAACATTTTTCTCTTAGGCATATCTAGGAGTCAAACTGTTGGATCACATATGTGTATATGCTCAGCATTAATAGATAATTCTAAATAATTCTTAAAATATATTATGTTGATTTTTGAATTCTCTCAAGCTGGAGTTTCCCACTAGTCAGTCATGAGTAGGAGGTCAATGTTGACATCCAGCCTGGTGGACAGCCACATCACACCCAACTCCCGGTGCTCAGCTTATAAGTCAGTAGCCACCCACTCATATCTCTGTGAGTGCATGTGGAAGAGTTTCTTTAGGGAATATAATTCCCATGTCCTAAGGGTTAGTATAGCTTACTTCATCTCATCAACCCCAGCTAGGGAAAATGCAAGTCATTTTTGTCTATGTGATGTATTCATAACCAGCCTTAAGCCTATTGAGAGCAAGAATTTTATACTATTTTAGTTTTTAGAATTTCTCCTCAACTCATCCACCCCACCTTCCACCTCCCTTGAAGAATACAGCTTTAGATGTTTATAATATGATATTAACACCGACCCGACTATGGACTTCTGCCCCAGGCATTGGTGTCTGCCCTGACTTTCTAGCAGCCCATTTTCCTATGTTCCACGATGGTAGCAACATGTCAGTTCTGTCTTTCTCTCCTCCCCCCGCCCCTTTTTCTCCACAAAGACAGACAATTGTGGATACAGATAGACTGTGTTTGTTAAATGTTTTTACACTAAGGGGGCTTCTTCATCTTTACATGGGCTTGTAAGTTCTATCAACACTAATAACCATTAGATGTTTTTATGGAGTATGCAGGCCTCTGTATTTTATAAGGAAAAGCTCAATTATATCTTCCTTAAAATACATTTTTCTTGTTTTCATTTTAGGCTTCAAACAAAGTGGAATAGAAAATTCTGTTTGATGAAATGATACCATATTATGTGGTTATAGTAAATGCATGTAATATACAACATTTATACTCTTAACATTCTTCACATGACTCATATAATGAACATCTTACTATTAAAATTCTCACAGTAAAATTCACAGTAGGGTAACCACTTACCTTATATACATCAGGGCAAGGATGACTGAGAAGCTTTTGCATTCTATTTTGCTTGAAGTAATTCTTATTTATGAGATAAATAGAAAATTTCTCTCCAAAGTAATACATTTTCTGGAGATTACATAATATTTAAAGGAATAAACCTATTTGCCATTCTAATATTTTGCTTACTAGTATATATTGAAATGTGGAATTTATTCAAGCCAGAGATAGGGCAGCTTTTTGTACTTGAGACTCTGCTGAACACTTGCCCTGTGACTTTGGACAAACTCCTCCCCTCCATATCTCAGTTTCATTTCAGTGTGCAAATGGGAATGTTATTTGTCCTACTCTATTTTACAAAGTGTTGGAAGGATTACAAACAATACTGTAATAAACATTTTATGCACATTTATTCATATAACAAGTATTTATTGAGCATCTACTATGGGCCAGGTATTATTCTAGGTACTAGGGATACTGCAGTGAACAAAAACAAACCAAAACCCTTCCATTCCATAAATAAGTAAATAAACAAAATGTATGTTATGTTCATAATTGCTAAGGTGAAAAAAATTAAATTGGGGAAGGAAATAGAGGTTAGAGGAGCTAGGAAGACCTCAATGAGAAGTTGACATTCAAGTCAAAACTGGAAGAAAATGCAAAAGGAGACATGGAGATACCTTGAGGAAGAGCAATCCAGGCAGAGAAAACAAGTGCAAAGGCCCTGAGGTTAAGAATGTACCTGGTGTGTTCTAGGAATAAGAAAGCCAGCATGGCTGATGCTATCTGAATGAGAGAAAGAATAGTAGAAAATAGCATCAGAGAGGTAACAAGGAGCATGCCACAGAGGGCCATGCCTCCGTGAGTCCATGTGCAAGAGTTTCTTCAGGATATATAATCCAGAAGTGGTATTTCTGGGTGGTAACATATAAGTATATGTAATTTTGCTAGATATTACCAAATTGCTCCCAAGCGTACAAGTTTACGCTTTCATGAGCTTTTATTTGCGTTCCTGTTATTCTACATCCTTCCAATTTTTGACCTTTTCAGACTTAAATCTATGGTCTTCTGACAGATATGAAATAATATCTGTTGTCATTTGAATGGATATTTTCTTAACAACTAGTGAATTTGAAGATCTTTTCATCTGTTCCCCCGATTCCTCCTTTTGTAAATCTTGTCCATATTCTAATTTTCTATTAAATTGTTTTTTTTTTCTTATTGACATGGACTTCTTTATATGTTCTAAATATTAAATCCTTTGCCAATTAAATATGCTGCTATTGTATTCTCCATGTCTGTGGCCTCTCTAATTTGTTCTTATGGTATGTATTGATGCATAGAAGTTTTAAATTTTAATATATTCAATTTTGTCAGTCTTTTCCCTTATGGTTTATGCTTCTTGTCTTGTTTAAGAAATCATTTCCCAGGGGCACCTAGGTGGCTCAGATGGTTAAGCATCTGCCTTTGGCTCAGGTCATGATCTAGAGGTCCTGGGATCGAGCCCCATATCAGGCTCCCTGCTCAACGGAGAGCCTGCTTTTCTCTCTCCTCTGCTGCTCCCCCTGCTTGTGCTCTCTCTATCTGTCTCTCTTTGTGTCAAATAAATAAATAAATAAATCTTTTTAAAAAAATCATTTCCTATATGCAAGATATTTACTATTTCTATACTTTCTCCCAGTGATCTAAAATTTCAGTTTTTAATTTTAGAAATTATGTCTTTCTGGGATGGTATGTGGTAGAGATTTTTTCTTTTTCTTTTGACCAACTGTGTTACTTCCTCCTCCCTTTTTAGAGAAATGGCAGTTTTATCATTTATTAAATTTCTATACAAGTGTGTACCTTTTCGGATACTTTAACCTCTCCCATTGGTGAAATTTTCTTTCCCTATAATAGTAGCATAGTATTTTGGTTGGTTGCTACAGCTTTGTGATAAACCTTGAGAAAACATATTTGAACAAGTGGACAATTTCTCTTATTCTTCTTCAACATTGTCTTGGCTATTCTTGACCCTTTGCTCTCCCATGAAAATATTTAAAATTATTTTGTCAAGTTCCATAGGAAAACCTCTTGGCATTTTTATTAGAATTGCATTGAAGTTAGGGGTATGGATGTCTTTATGATACTGAGTCTATTTATTACAAATGTGGCATATCTTTTTATTTACTTAGGTATTTCTTAACACCATTTATTAAAGTTTTGTAATTTTTGCAATGTATTTCATGCACATCCATTGTTAGATTTATTCTTAAGGCCATTGTTGCTGTTGATTTTAAATGGTGCTTCATTTTATATTTTGTCATTGTTTATTCCTGGTGAGTGAAGAATGCAATTTTTTTTACATTGGTCTAATAGCCAGTAAGCCTGCTGAACTCTCTCATTAATTCTAATAATTTTATTATAGGTGCTCTTGGGTTTTCTATGAAAATCATATCATAGATTTCATATCATATCAATGTGATTGCTAAAAAATCATATCACCTGAGAATAAAAACAGTATTATTTCTTCCTTTGTGATTCATATACATTCTATTTCTTTATCTCATTTTAAGTCATTGACTAGGCCCTCAGGACAATCTTAAAGCAAATGCTTGGGGATATTTTTGTTTCATTGCTTATTTTAAAAGAAATGAGTCTAACATTTCATCATTGTGTAATTACTATGAAGAATGGATACTGTATGTTTTTTAAGAATGGATACCTAATGTTATCAAATGCCTCTTCTGCTTTTGAGATAATTATATTGTGGGGTTTTTGTGTGTGTGTGTATGGTTTTACTTTCTAAATTTTATAAGGTAAATTTTACTGGTGAATTTTTTAATTGTCATGATGTACTTTCTAATGGATTGCTGGAATAGATTTGTTAATACTTTGTGGTCAATTTTTTTAATATTCTATGTTGTTTGGGGGGGAAATGTCTTTTAATTAGTGGGTGCAAATCTGTGTGTGTGTGTGTGTGTGTGTGTGTGTCCAGTATATCAAGGCTGTTAATTATGTTGTTAAATTTTGTATATCCTTGCCAAATTTTTGTCTGTTTCATTTATCAATGACTGCTTCAACAATTGTGGATTTGTCAGTTTTTCTTTATAACATGTAAATTTTATCCCTGAATATTTGATTATGCATATGCAAATTACAGATGTCATATTTTTCTAGTGAGGTGAAACTTTTATCGTGTTGTGATTCTCCTTAGCTCTGATAATGCTTTTTGCCTTAAAAACTATTTTATCTAATATTAATTTAGCAGCAAAAGTTCATTTTTGGTTAGAATTTACCCAATGTGGCTCAGTCGGTTAAGCGTCTGCCTTCGGCTCAGGTCATGATCCCAGGGTCCTGGGATCAAGCCCCATATTGGGATCCCTGCTCAGTGGGGAGTCTGCTTCTCCCTCTGCCCCTCCCCTCCACTTGTGCTCTCTCTCTGGCATGCTCTCTCTCTCTCAAATAAATAAAATCTTTAAAAAAAAAAAAAGAATTTACCCAATGTATTCCTTTGTATCTTTCTCCTTTCAACATTCCTGTGTCCCTGTATCATAGATGTGTCCCTCAAAAGTGGACTATAGGTGGATTTCTTATAATCCAGTCTGATAACCTATCTTTTCACTAGCAGGGTTAGACTCTGTAGATTCACTGTAGTTTTCACTAAATTTGAGTTCTACCATATTATTTTGTGCTAGTTTCCCTGAAATTTTCTATGATTTTTCCCCCTTCTTTCCTCACTAATTAGATTGAATTATTTTTATTCTATTTTTCCTTCTTTCGTCTCCTTGCTTAGAATGTTTACTTTTAAAATCTAAGTTAATGAGGGGCACCTGGGTGGCTCAGTTAAGTGGCCAACTCCTGATTTCGGCTTAGGTCATGATCTCACGGTCCTGGGATATAGCCCTGCATTGGGCTCCACGCTCAGCGGGGAGTCTGCTTCAGAACTCTCTGCCCCTCCCCGTGCTCACTTACTGCCTCTCTCTCACTCTCTAAAGTAAATAAATAAATCTTTTAAAAAATAAAACAAAATCTAAGTTAATCAACACTTTTACACTCCACCTGGTAAAATCGACCTTGATCATCCTCTCCCTTTCACATGGTATTAATTTTCAGTATTTTGCCACTATGTTTCTCCACCAAAGGTTAGTGGTTAATACCACTTTTGTTACTGTTTTATACAATCAGTATTTGTTTGTATGTAACCTCATGTTTTCCAATTACTCTGTTTTTTTGTCCTTCCTATACCTGCATTTGTTCTTCTAGATTCAATTTAATTTTTCAGATAGTACATACTTTGGGGGTTCATTTAGTGATTGCCTCACAGATTTTTTTTTACCATAAAATGACTATTATACCATTTTACTTGAATGATAGGTTGATGGATATTTTCTCTTAGCACTCTGAGCAGTTTTCTCACTCCTATGTTTACTGTAGAGAATTCTGCTATCAATCTAATTGTTATTCTTTTGAAATAATTTATCTTTTCTCCCAGCTGCTTTTTTGATCTCTCCTTTTGTCTTTTATGTTCTTTTATTAAAGATGCACTTTTTGTTCTTTTATTCAAGTTACACCTTAATGTGTCTCTATGTGGATTCATTATTATTTATCTGCTGGAATTCATTATGGCTTCTGCTTCTGAGGGTCCAGTTTGTTTATCAGTTCTGCAGGTTTGTCAGCCAACATCTTTTTGAATACTAATTATCCCCCATTTTTATTTTCTCCATCTGGCATTCTAGTGAGAGACTTTGTCACCTCCTTTTGCCTGCAGAATTTTTTAGTCTACCCTTTCATTGAAGTGTGGCCCTTCTGCGATTGTGGCTTTATGAAAGGGTCTCAGTTTCAACATCTGATTTCAAGTGGACCTAAAGCTTAGCCTCCTTTTCCCTACCTACCCCCACATTCTGCATGTATCTATTTAAAGACCTACTCTTAGGCACATACCCTGAGAGCAGCTTCCTCTAGACACCAATTTGTATTCTGGTTTTGCCTCTGGGATTTCCCTTACATTCCTGTGATATCAAGTATACATTTGAGGAGATACTTCCTGCATTTTATTCAACATGTCTCAGTCCTTTGTAGTAGAAAGGTACACATGTAAAATCTATACTACGACATCACCAAAAACAGAACTCTAGTTTTTAAATTACAATTTTAAAATTCCTCAGCCCTTTCCCTTGTCTTGGTCACATGATTAAATAATAACATTGTCATTATTCCAAAACACTTTTCAAGTATTACAAAATGTTATAAAGCTTGTTCTTCCCTACTGTCAACTAAGGATTTCTCAACTCCTCTCCCCTCAAACAAAGAGCAAAAAAAAAAAAAAAAGGCAAATTACCAGATAACAAAGGATGAAGTGTGAGCCCTGTGGGATTACACTCAGTTTCTTCTCTTGCCTAGTTACTGAAGTTCACCTGAAGTTTTAAATGGAACTCATTTTGTCAAATAATTCCACTAACATTTCTAAATTCCAAATTTATTGCATTCAATTTGCTGATGAATCACTCATCTTAAAGTGTGAAAATCATAAAATTCCAGAGAAAAGATGCTGGCTACTCTAAGGAACTTAGAAAAAGTACAACTGTTTGAGCCTTCAACATTACTGACAATTCCTTTTTATGAATCAACAGTAGGGTTGGATGATGAAACTCTACCACAGATTTCTCTAGACTACCTTCCACACCATTATGAAAAACTGGGGGGATTTGTTCTCATGCATTCTCACTTAGGGCTGCAAGTCTACTCACTGCATCATACCAGTTCTGGAATGGACTCACTCACTATTCTACTTTGAAGACAGCTATAATGAGAGACCAAATCTCATCCTTTTGCAGGTGATTACCTTAATAGCGGTCCTTCACAGTGAAGGACCAGATGAATAGCAGAATTCTCCACAGAAAATCTTGGATTTTCCCAACAAGTTAAAATGTTACAAAGAAATGATCAGAAAATACTGACTATTTGAGAAAGAGGTGATTAAAACAATATTTAAGCAACTTTTCACATGGATAATTCAAGCAAAAAAAAAAAAAAAGGTTTTATCCAACAGCTTGAGCATTGCTTCTCAAAATTTAATAAGCATACGAATCACCTAGCATTCTTATTAAAATGAACATTCTGCTTCCATAGATGGGTAGCAGGAGGCAGATCACCTAACAAACTTGTCAGTTAACCTCACTTTGAGAAATAAGGACATAAATGATTGAGATAAAATGGGTTAGACTTGAATAATCTGGGTCTAGGCTTTGCAATACAATAGCCACCAACTACATGTGGTGATTGAGCACCTGAAATGTGGCTAATCCTAACTGAGATGCGCTGAAACTATAAAGTACACACTGAATTTTGATGAGCTAGTAAGAAAAATGTTTATAAAATGTCATTAACTTCTAATTTTGATTACATGTTGAAATAAAATTTCATACTGGGTTAACTAAACATATTGGGTTAACTAAAATATATTATTAAATTAACCTCGGGGTGCCTGGGTGGCTCAGTCAGTTAAGTGACCGACTCTTGATTTTTTCCTTGCCTCTTCCAACTTCTTAAAGGCACTTGAATTCCTTGGCTAATGGCCCCTGCCTAAAGCCAGCAGCACAGTATCTTTAAATCTCTCTCTGTCACGGTCTGTCCATCTCTGTCTGTCTCTCTCTCATGTGCGTAGACACACACTTCTGATTCTGTCATCACATATCCTCTCATCTTGATTCTCCTACCTCCTTCTTATAAAGACACTTGTGATGACACTGGGCCCACCTAGATAATTCATTTTGGTCAGGTTGGAGCCTCAGCAGATGGGTCTCTTTACCACTCTCCTGAGAGCAGCAGAATTTGGCCACCTTACCAAGGAACTAAGACAGAAGTTGTAAGTGCCCAGTGAGCTCCATATGGCTTCATTAATGGCTCAGGGTTAGTTTGAACCTCCAGAAGAGATGGTTTTCTTTTCCAGAATTAAAATTAGTGGTGAAAAGAGTCAAAACCAGAACTCCCTCTTAAGCACTTTCCATGATCCTTGTTACTTCTTGGAAATGTGAACCAAATTAGCATCCATGCCACCTTTCATGGGAAGGGTGTCAGGGAATTCTGAAAACCTGGTTTGTTTGTTTTTTGTTTTTTTAGGATTTCAGCCTATTGCCCTGAAAAGCCTGCCATGGAGTATGCCTCACCCCTCTTTACCACCTTCATTTTATAATTCATGTTAAAGGCTAAGCAATGTTGATAGCACTTTCTTGTATATAAATATTAAAAATTATCAGGGGAAGGACCTCTGCTTCTGGGAGTATGGAGTCTACGTACTTAGCCCTAATCCTCTCTGTAAGTGCACTAAAAATCCTAAACATTATACTTAAAACAAACATAAGAAGACACTGAAAGGAGGAGAAAAGAAGAAAGAATGACTAGGGACCTCAGGACCCACAGAATGGAACAACACAGCTGCGTTTCCCACATTTTCTTTTTGCTTTTTATGTCCCAAACTTGGAGCTGAAGAAACAGGCAACCAGGAACACCAGTTGGGTGCAGGCAAGAAAAGGCTCAACAAAGGCTGGCTCTCTAGAGCCAAGGGAATGGGAAGGGCAAATTTTTAAGACAGAAAAGTTTAAGATAATAACCCCTCTCGCCTAGCCTGACACTACTGAAAAAACTGGAACCCCATGCCCACTCGCAAAGAATGAGGGAAGAGCCCAGACTTCCTCCCTCTCGTGGCTGTAAGACGAACCCAGTACCATCACCCCAACAAGTTATGGGAGGCCCAGTTAGGTGCTGGACTTCCCTCCCTCACCTCATGATAGCAGTCATCCTAAAATTCATATGGAAAGAAGAAAGAGCTCAAATATCTAAAACAATTTTGAAAAAGAAAAATAAAGTGAGAGGCAACAATCTACCCAATTTCAAGAACTATTATCTAGCTACAATAACCAAGACTTTATAGTATTGGCAGAGAGATAGACATATAGATCAATGATATGAATCTATAATTATTTCAAAATGAAAGGCTTAATTTTTTTTTGCTCTACATTTAACTTTCTTTTTTAAATTTTTTATTGTTATGTTAATCACCATACATTACATCATTAGTTTTTGATGTAGTGTTCCATGATTCATTGTTTGCGTATAACACCCAGTGCTCCATTCAATACGTGCCCTCTTTAATACCCATCACCAGGCTAACCCATGCCCCCACCCTCCTCCCCTCTAGAACCCTCAGTTTGTTTCTCAGAGTCCATAGTCTCTCGTGGTTCGTCTCCCCCTCTGATTTCCCCCCCTTCATTTTTCCCTTCCTACTATCTTCTTTTTTTTAACATATAATGTATTATTTGTTTCAGAGGTACAGGTCTGTAATTCAAGTCTTACACAATTCACAGCGCTTAATTTTTTAAGATTTTATTTATTTATTTGGCAGAGAGAGAGAGAGAGCACAGGCACGGGGAGGGGCAGACAAAGGGAGAAGCAGGCTTCCTACTGATCAAGGAGTCCCAAGCCGGGCTCTATCCCAGGACCCTGGGATCATGACCTGAGCCAAAGGCAGACGCTTAACCGACTGAGCCACCCAAATGCCCCTTGAAAGGCTTAATTTTTTAAAAAATTATTTGTGGTATGACCAACTTATTCACATAGGACTCATTATTCCCTTTTTTTTTTTTTTATGAACTTATGTTTATAGGAAAAATAACTACTGGGGAGTTGAGGAGTTTTCTCCCTATACAGAATCTTCACAAGTTGTAGTGAAGATGAATTAAAACTGTACTGTGGATCATATTTATGTAACACTTAGCCTTATATTTTTAAATATTTTGAATATGAATTGTAAAGTTAAAATCCAGATGCAAAGCCCAAATTTAGTCAACTATCTAGACAGCTTCAACTACACTAGATTATCTAGGTAATTGTGCAATATGAACAAATAAGAACAATTTGTAAATTCAGAAATAAAGGGCTCTATTTATAGTTGTACTCTGAAGATTAATCATATGGTAATTTAAGTGAGACCCTGTGTCTGAATTACCTGTGTCAGGGCTATATTGTAAAATATACATATAATATATATAGCACACTCTTTTTTTTTTTAAGGGAAAAGGCATACTCCCAAAATTCACAGCCATCATTCTTAGCTCATGGGAACTAATTTTAATTCAGGACAGCTCACTAAATGCAAATTAGCATTAATTAATACAGTTGGTAATTGTTCTTTCTGATAGAGGGGCTGTATTCAGTTTTAGTCAGTAAGCACACTATCCAACTGGTTAATTCACTTTTACTCTGAATGCAATAATTTGTTGATGTGTAAACAGTTTATTTAAAAGTTGTGTGTCCTTCAGCAACACATCTGCAAAACTGTGTAAATAGTGATCCTCATACATAGATAATACGAATATCAAACTTCTGTGCAGCATTTGAGGATTTAAAAACACATTTACGCAAGCCAACATTTACTTCCAACAACCCCTTTACTAGAATCATTATGCACTTTCCACAGAGTGTAAGTGACTTTCCTAAGGTAACACAGCCTTGGGAAAGGCTAACCCGCACGTCATAGGCCCACATCAAGCAAATTTTCCCAGTCACCAAACTGACGTCCTGTAGGTGAATATTTCAAATCTACAATGTAGTCCGATTGATTGAATAATGCTTTCATTTGGAATTGATACTCCTGTGGCAATACCTTCTCAAAAGATGAATAATTAAAAAGTAGCGCTCGGGGCGCCTGGGTGGCTCAGTCGTTAAGTGTCTGCCTTTGGCTCAGGTCATGATTCCAGAGTCCTGGGATCGAGCCCCACATCAGGCTCCCTGCTCCGTGGGAAGCCTGCTCCTCCCTCTCCCACTCCCCCTGCTTGTGTTCCCTCTCTGGCTGTCTTTCTCTCTGTCAAATAAATTAAAAAAAAAAAAAACCTTTAAAAAAAAAAAAAAAGTAGCGCTCCACTATTTCTTTTGATAGGTATAATATCAATAAGCATTATGAGCACTTACTTGAGACGTGAGCTTAGCTGAAATGGCTAGCATATTGTTCCTTTGACTTCATCTGGAAAAGGAGAACTATCCCCAACCCAAAGCGTAACAAAGCAGAGACAGACGAAGAGAAACACACGTATCTGAAAATGACTTGGTAATTGCTCCAAAACAGGAGACACTGCTTTATAATTTAAATCTCCCTAAGGCCTGGTATTAATCTGTCGTACTCCGGAATCAGTATCTCCGTGTCAATGAATGCTTTTGGCTGCATAGGCTTCTCCATGGTAGGAACAGAGAGTGTTTATCACAAGGAAATGATTACATTCGTTTTGTGCATGTTTTTAACCATTCCGCAGTTGTCCTCGCTCACCCATCAGAGCATGTCTCTGTCCTCATTATTTGCAGTCCTAACATGCCAATTGCCTCTTTATTCTCTCCCTGAGTCCCTCTTCTTTAAGGTGTCCTAGTGATGCATACTTGTCCAAGCCCAGCCTATAGATCAAACTCCAATCTAATTTGCAAAACCAAGTAAATACAAAGTAGGTTACACATAATTCAGACCTCATCTTCCAGTGATTAAGTTACCTAATTTTAGCTTTCACATTTTCCTGTTTTGCACTTGGTATTCTCCCCATTATCTCTTCACAACAAATACTGCCAGGTCATTTTGATTTTTTGAATACTACTTCAGCTGCTCTTTAAAAACAGTCACAAAAATCTTTGATTATTTAGAAGTCTAGAGGATTTCTTGCTTCCTTTTCCTTAACTTCAGAGTACCATCCTGATGAGGATACACTATGGCACTCTAGGTTTTTAATCTTCCTCTCTTGAGACACAAACAGAGCTGTGTGCTATTTCAGAAGGTATTAAGTCAAGCCAATTTTGTACCCTATAGAAAGGCTTTTAGTGCCTCCTAACATTATCTTTTAAGAGGCCCAAATTTGTGTTTTTAACAAAGTACTCCACAAATTCTTGTTCAGTGAATAGAATAGAGTGTGATTATGGCTGAGCTAAAGAGATACCACTGTGGCTGAGAAGTTAAATTGGAAACATTATCAGAAATTTTTCTACCCTAACTTGAGCCAGAGGTCAAACATGTTCTTCACCTGGTTGGAAAGATGAGATTGATTCAGGGCTTCAGGGTGGTCTGTGGATGAGTGATCCAGTCCAAAGTTCCCTAGGGCCAGGATTCCTAAGCTGTGATCCCGGGCAAACTTTAGGAGTCCAGGAACACCATTAAAGCATGTGTAAAATAGGGTTAACTGTTGTACTAGGAGAGAAGTTCTCGAGGCATGTTTCCCACACCAGCAGCATAAACATCACCTGGGAATTTATTAGAAATGTTAGAAAGTCTGGGGGTGGGGGAACCACCACGGCCTGTGTTTTCATAAGCCCTGATGCATGCTAACATTTGGGAATCACTGTTTCAGAGAAAGGGTGGCTAGCTTTCCTCAGGTAGTTAGATCTCATCTCCTACTCCTCTCTGCCTTGCTCAGCTCCAGCCACACTGATCTCCTTGCAACACCCGAGGCATGTTCTGCTTTGGGACCTTGACATTGGCTGTTCTCTCTGCTTCAAACCCTCTTCCCTCATATATCTCTGCAGCCAGCTCCCTCATCTTATTCACATTCTTGCTCAAATTTTACCATGTCGGTGAGGGCTATTCCTATCACCTTATTTTAAATTAGGTAACTCCCACCCCCACCAACACTCTTAACCTCCTTACTATCCACTCTTTTTATTTTTCTAAAGCATGTATCACTTCTTACATATTAGATAATTCACTTGAATATTATATTTCTTGCTTATTGTCTACCCCCACCCCCAGAATATAAGTTCCACAAGAGCAGCAATGTTTGCTTTGTTCCCTGCACGCCTAGAATAATGTTTAGCACAGATTAGGTACTAAGTAATTATTAAATCAATGAACGAATACTCAAAAGGATCCATGACCCTGAAAAGAGAGAAAAATACTGTTCCAGAGGCAATTGGGCAGTCTTTCACAGAGGAATTCTTTCTTAAAACCAATGTGTTGGGGCACCTGGGTGGCGCAGTCGTTTAAGCGTCCAACTCTTGGTTTCAGCTTAGGTCATGATCTCAGGGTCATGAGATCAAGCCCTGCATCGGGCTCTGCACTTAGCATGGAATCTGCTTAGAGTTTCTCTCTCCCTCTCCCTCTGCCCCTCCCCCTCAAATAAATAAATAAATCTTAAAAAAAAAATGTGTTTACCACTGTCTTCATGTGTTTAGCACATGAATCTAGGTGTGTGCTACTTGCAAAGGCTGGAGGAAAATGATGTAGAGGAGGTTCAAGAATGATGTTGGGCAGAAGTTAGAAGTATTTGTGCAAACTCCCTGTTTGGTTTTTTTTTTTTGCCTTACAGGTTATCATTTCCAAGTTTTTAAAATAAAGATATTTTAATTTATTTAATCCTCCTGGAAGATAGATCCTTCACTTATCTCCTTTTATAGATGAGAAACTGGGACACAGAAAGGTTAATATTTTGCCCAAGTTTATACAGAAGATATGTGGAAAAGACAGGATTTGAACCTAGTGGTCTGGTTTGAGAGTGTAGCTCGTACAACTATACTGTGTCCACTTTACCTTCCAAAGTTAATGAATTATACCTATGTGTTAGCATTTAAAATGTTTTATCATAATTTTTATAGTTCAACCTTTCCTGCTAGGCTGAACAACCTTAAAAGGGGCACCATTTCTTATTCATCAATTCTATTTACCCAGTGCTTAGCATAGTGTTACTGGATGGGTGGATGGATGGATGGATGGATGGATGATTGGACAAATGGACAAGGATAGAAGTTTGAGGCTGGATGCTCCATTCAGCTCTAGGATAAACCAGTCCCTTGAAACTCCAGAAATGAATTAATCAGCTTTGGCTTTTCCTCAACTTAAATCTGTCAAATAAGCCTGAAGTTTTGTAATTGAAAAACTGTGTAGGTGATCAGCTAAGGGAAACTGAATGATAAGGGTATTTGTCTCCAGGTGCTTTTGGCCACAGGAGAGTCTCTTCCCTCAGCTTCCTGCCTCCTTCCCCAGAAGATAAAGAGCTGCAACAGCCGGGGAAGCAAAAGGTTGCTGGGTGAGCCAGCTTAGCCCGGACTGGGCCCTGATTTGCATATGTAATCAGGACCCAGTGATAAAAGTAAATTAAAAAACTATGCCTAGAATTGAGAGAATGCAGAGGAAATGCAAATCACTCCTGGCTGCCTGGCCTCCTAGTGAGTCATCTAGCTCTCTTCTTCCTTCTTGCCTCTGTCTCAGTTTACAAAATGCTGCCTCCGGAAGACATTTGTTAACATTTAAACCTAAATTCTTACAAATGGAAAGCATCACATCAGAGTTCCTCTGGATGCTGTAAGGCTCTGCCTTCTTACCCAGATGGCTCCAACGGCTCATTCTGCAGCCTCCATTCCTGGGGTGGCTAGAACGGAACAAGGACAGATCCCACTTCGACACTAAACCTGCGGCTGGTCCAAGGCCTTCCTCCGCAGACCCCAGGGCTGCTGCCCTCAGCTGGGATGGTGAGGCTTGGAGCCCTTCCATCACAGATTCCAAATATCCTTTTTAAAGCACTTCAGTAACTCTTGAAATAAGCAGAGCGGCGCGACTAAAGGTACCGGCACTTAGGAAATTTACTGGGCAGCAGCTAACTTCAGAAAAGTGGTTATTTATCCTCATTAGAGTTACTGCCTGCAAGTCAGCACACAGAGGGAGTGTCTCTCCACACCTGGGGAGTCTAAGCTTGCACCGTGCTGTTTCTAAGTCACTGGCTCCCAAATGCCAGTCCAAGGGCAAATGCCACTCGGCTGCATCAGAACCACTTGGGTAGCTTTTCAAAAATACAGATTCTGGGCCTAGCTCTGGAAATTCTGACCCACTAGGTCAGAGGTAAAATCCAGGAATCCGTCTGCATTTTTTAAGAACCCCTGCTATGCACGTGATGCCCAACCATGTACTGTCCTCCACATTTATCCTTGTCTCTCTCATCATTCTTATCTCTTTTTCCCTTTCCTCTGCGTCCTGGAGGAGCTTCCCACATTTGCCCAGGACTTGATTTTATAACTTCAGTTCTGACTTTACCATGTCCCGAATGGATTTCATTCTGCCTTTGCATTCTTAGCATCCTTGCAATCCTGACTCATCTTACCCATCTCCCTTTTGCTCTCATCCTGCTTCTACTTTACCTTTCCTTATGGCTTCTGCTCTAATTTCTTAGAGGCTATATCTTATTGTACCCTACCAAAGAGCCCAAATGGTACTTTAAAACTTTCTTCTGCTTCCTAGAGCCTGGCTGGGTATTTGCCAATAGAAATTGAGTGTGGATTACCCTTGGCCCAGCTTTCTATCTGTTTGGGGGCTGGTCAAATCCCTTGCTCACATTGACAGCAAAAGCAGGTAGATGTGTAGCTGCAGTCCCCATTACCCACTATAGCAAAGCTTTCACCTTATATAGGCTCTGCTGGACTGAAATGGGACTTTCTCATCCCTCCACTTCCTGTTTCTTTGACTTCCTGAAGAGAAGGAATCTATAAAAATCTGTAATCTCCAATATGCTGTGCTCCCAGGACCCTTCTCTCCGATTTACTTGTGGGCAGGATATTTCCCAACATACACTTGCTCCAAAATTTTCCTTACTCCCTAGTCTCTGCCTGGTGCACTACTTATGGAGATTCTAATTCAGGAAGTCTGGGAACTCAGATGCAGAAAGATCCAGTTATTGGTATGTATAGAGATTGGTATAGATCTCTCATATCTAAAACCAAAGACTCCAAATACAAGAGAGTTGAAGGGCCTTCCCCTATGCTTTCAGCTGGGCAAGTCATGAAAAATTGAATTTTTCAGTTCAGTTCTCCAGGCCTTTTGGTTGTATTCTGGTTGTCTGATTAACCCTGACTTTGGTAATGCTATGATGTTCCCTCTTTTGATGAGTTTCCTATCTTCATGGACATTTTAGATCAGAGGAAGCTAACCTGATTCTATTGGAAAGCAGAACTCTGAGAATATTTCAGCTTGCTTTATTTTAATGTAATCAACTCTATATAAAGAAATTTCATTGATTGGAGTAACATTAATTTAACCATTACCAGGAACAACAAAAGCATAACCTGCCTTGGTAGATAGATGTAAGTCAGGAAAGAGTATATAGATACTTGGCTGTGTACTGTTGGAGAGTAGTAAAATCTTTAAACTGACCTTCCCCTACTCCATTGTAACATAAAAGCCCAGAGTATAATAGAAAAAGACAACTGGGGGACCTCGGGGTACATAATGCAATCATCAATATGAAAATATCTTGGTTTCAGGGGCTCTGTGCTGGATCCAAATGTCCTCAAGTTATAAAGTTTTACAACTTCTCAAATAATTATAATTTTATCCTACACTCTAAATAATAGCTTGGACAAGCCTTCCAAACGTCTTAACACAGTTTAAGATCCTTTCCCAATGGGATTTTTCCCTTCCTTTCCCTCCTTGTCTTCAAAATCCCTACCATGCATCCCTGACCTGACAGAACCACCAGGCCTCTCCTTTCTGTGAATGCATGTTCACAGTTTTCCTATCACCATGCCTTTGCACCTGCTGTTCCTCTCTGTGCAGGTCCTATGCCTTCCTGTACCTGGCGGACCCCACACATGCTCAGGACCCAGGTGCCAGGTTGTTTTTTCTATGAAATCTCTCCTGTTCCCCAGGCAGTTGTGGCTCCCTCCACTTCGTTTATTTAACACTTTGTACCCAAACCTCTCTCATGATGCAAGTCATGGCCAGTTTGTCCCTGTGTGATGTTCGGTATACATTGAACTAAATGAACTGAGACGAAATAATAGGAGGCTGATGTTTATGCTCATCTAAATAGCAAAAATGGTCCCTACTGGCCCCTCTACTCTTCCAGAATGGATGATCTTACCTGAACTATTAAAAAAAAAAAAATAGAGGGAACAAATGAACAGTTTTTTAATATTACCTTGAAAGGCCTTCCCTGGAGGAGATGAGAAGTCCAAAGTCTGTCACTTTTTTTTTAAAAGATTTTATTTCTAAGTAATCCCTACATACAACATGGGGCTCAAACTCACAACCCTGCAATCAAGAGTCACATGCTTCACTGACTGAGCCAGCCAGGTGCCCCCAAAGTCTATCACATTTTAGTTGTATGCCCTTGAGCAAGATTCTTACCTGGTATTCTTCATCTACAGAAAGAGGATAATAATAGAAGTTTCCCTATAGGATTGTTGTGAAACTAAAGGAGATGCTATTTTAGAGTCCTTAGAAAAGTTCCTGGCACATAGTAAGTGTCCAATAAAAATTAGCCATTAATATTATTCAGTTGGAGAAGACAAAAATTGAACATACCAGGGTAGGTGCCTAAGTGGAATCACAGAGAGGCACTTGGCCTAACTTTGGAGTCAAGGGACAACATGCCAGAGGACACGACCTTTGAAAGAAGCCTCCACAAGGAAGTTTGGACATGCAGACTGCCCTCTTTACAGTATTTCCTCCAGCCTACCATGCCTGCAGGACTAATCTGATTTAGGGCCCTTATCTCTACGGTCCACTGCTGCAGCCCAGAATATCCCAGACTTTGGACAAGAGTAAGGATTCTGGAGGAAGCTGCCTCTGTCACCAATCAGCTGTGTGAGCCTGGAAAGCAGCTCAACCTCTCTGAGTCTCCAGGGCCTTATCTGTGATGTTCCTTCCAGGAGAGGTAGAGAAGCAATGAGAAGTCCCTAGGGTGTCTGCCTCAGCAGATCAGGTGACCCAATGCAAAACAAAGATAAACGAGGGCTATCCTGGACAGACAGACCCTGACTCTTTTCCCTACCTCCTGATGTGGATAAAGAGATCTGAAAGAGAAGAACAGGACCGTGATTGGAAATGCTGTGCTCTTCTCAGCAGGAATCAGAATGGAAAAGGCAAGGAGTTATATTGTGAAAGTATTCGCATAGATAGTGTTTCTGGACACCCTGTTTATTTCTTTCCAGGATGTTTCTCTCTGCAGTAATGGAGGGCACAAGCCAGAAGGCTGTGTCCAGAGCTCCTGGCTCAACTTGGCAGATGTGATTCTCTCCTGATTGCCTCTGTGGCATCTCTCTCGCTGGCCTGGTCCCTTACCTGTACAACATAGAGAACCCCCCACTCACTTGGAGCTGCTCAAGGAATGCCCTCTACTGACCCCTGGCTGCTCTCAGGGTGCAGAAAGGAACTCTGACACATTTCCAGAAACCCACAGAAGCCCGGGATGCGGCTGCCTCCATCTCTTTGTTACAGTATGGGTTAGATTAATTCATTGGCTTCCTGTGTTTACAGGGCTGGGACCAAAAAAAAATGGCAACTTTGTAAAAAAGGAAAGTAGCCAAACAAAAGGCAGGCTCTGATGGCTGGGAAATAAATTAAGAAGAGAAAATCACCAATTAATTTTTCCCAGGCATGTTTGCTTTGTCTTCGAACATTTTTTCTCATGTTATGTCAATGGGTTAATTGCCTTCTGACACTGAGCAACAATAAGACATGTTTGCCTGCTAAGATAAAGGAAAGTTAATTGAGGAAAGTTAGTAATGAAAATATTGGACTACGTCCATTCCAGGTAGAATATAACACTTGAAATTACAGCCGAAGTGACTCCTTGCAGTCACACGTAATGTTTCCAAAAGCTTAGCTTCTAAGAAACCAGCTATCAGCCACCCAGAGTTCTGTGTCCATCACAAACAACCAAGTGGGAATCTATTAACCATGACTCCTAAGCATCACTGGAGTAAAGCTATGGAGCTCATCTCTAGAAAATTTATTACCAATGTCTTCAGCATAAGGGGAAGTCAATTGTTTCTATATTTAACCATAATTTTATTTCTCAGTATAAACTCAGATGGCTGAGTGCATTCATTTCTGAAATATATTTACACCGAATACACAAATTGATCAGTATGCTCAGTTCTTCAGTGATGGAAACAGTGTCTGATAAAGCACGAAGCATGGTTGTTCACTTAATTGGCTGTTGTGTTGTTGGGTCTGCAGAGATGAAAAATGGGGAGCATGTCAGATCTCCAACCCTGTGTCTACTAAGGAGCCCCAGAACTTAATCCTCTTAAAATACCAAAAATCTACCCATTTCTGAAGGGCTCTTTGGCCAACATTTGTCATAAATTGAAGGGAAAGTACTACAGTCACTCAGTGAGCAATGAAGCAAATAAGATTCAATTAGTCACTGCCCGGGGCATCATCTGCTGGTGACGAGAATTGCATGCATCCAACAGCATCTGTAAATGCAGGTCCAGGGAAAGCAGTGTCTGTAGTGCTGACCCAATGTGACTGCTGAGAACAAGTCTCAGGCCTACTGACCTTCTTTCTATTCTCTAGCTGTCCTTAGGATGGAGAGACATGTGTCCGTGGCTCTCAAATCGAGCAATTTGGAGGTGTATATCTATATTAATTGTCTGGGAGTGTTCTTTCATTATTCGGTGAGTGCTATTCCTTTCTTGATGGCAAAGCCAACCACAGACCTAGCAGAGAGCCCCACATGAGTGATTTCAGAACATTGATTAAGGCTCTTCAACTTCGAAGGGATCCATCAACTTGTTCCAATAATATCTGAAATTTACGTAAGACTGGATGGATTTTGTCAGAGACAAAATTTGAAAGGGTGAGAGATTTAAAGGAGGGTGGGCCAGGAAAGGATATGGCATCTATTGAATATAGACTAGGCATTCTGTGATATATCATAAAAATATAGTCTCATTTAATTATCACAGTTGTACTTCCTGGTAGGAAAGAGTTGACACACTTAAACTAGTACTGAAAAGACCATAAAGTCATTATTTACAAGCATGTATAGCAGGGTTTAGGAAATATCCTGGAGGTAGCAAAAGTGAGGAGTGTCCTCCATATTCCAAGGCCTGCAGGGATAAGAGTTCAGAATGATTACTAGAACCCAGAGAGTAGATGTATTGAGGGGGCTATCTGACAGGAGAAATGGCCAAATAGGAGTGACCCAGAGTGGGAGCCAGGGGAATAAATAACCCACCTCTCTCCTACCACCTTTCCAACTCCTGCTGGTGCTCTCCACTGGCTAAACCCAACCAGAAGCCAGAGGGCAGGGAGGACTATTGATGTATCTTCTAGCAGAGAAAAGTGAGAAGTGGGTCTGAAGAAGCACTTAGGTGACACTCAGCACCATAGGTATATAATTATCCCTATTTCATAGATGAAGAATCTGACACTCATAGAAGATAAGATCCACAGTTAACTAACCAGGATTCAGACTCACAGCTGACCCACTGAGTAAAACGGACAAGTTCTGAGTGAGATGAAGGACAGACATAAATTCACACTAAAGCTCTAAATTCATTGCTTCATTGCTCACTGGTAGTATAAGGGAAGGGAAAGATAAGCAGATACTGAAAAATGACAGAATGCAGGGAGTAGGAGATACAGAGGGTGAGGAAGGATATAAAAGGGGAAACCAGAGTATCAAGCCTGGCCCTGAAGAGGTCCACTTCCTTTCAAAAGTCATGCAAACCTGGGTCCCAAGGCACTGGACAGTGGTTACAGTTCCCCCGTCAGACACATAGTCAATAGGTACTTTAAGGTGAAATTTCAGATTTTCAAGCCTAGGTATTATTCCCCCAAAGCATTACTGTTTGAAGAAAGAATACCAGAAGTTAGATATGGAAAGATAAACTGCTTTTGTCCTAACCTAAAAAGAAACATTAAAGAGTATCTTTGCAATAAGGTCAGTATCTGTCATGAACATGCCTGGCACTCAGTTGTTCTTGGGACAAACTAAATAAAACACAGCATCGAATCCAGGGACCCAGCTGGCTTCATGGCAGAGTGAAAACAAGCCCTAGGCTTGAATTCAAAACCTGGGTTGAGATCTTGACACGTCATTTCCTAACCTACCTCAACTTCCTCCCACCATCAATTATTTTCTACTCTTACAAAGTAGGGGAAAACATTACCAACCCAGTGCACACCATATAGATTTATTGTGGAAATTAAATGGCATAGGTATTGTTGTAAATGATAAAATATGTAAAATACGAAATATCTTTATATTATACAGGCCTTTCTTAAATACACACACACACACACACACACACACACAGCCCCAAAACAAAAACCAGAGGTTGGGTTGAGAGAAGTCTCTATCATGTTTTAAGAAATTTCCTGATAACTGAATCTTTTCCAGCTCCACGCAGTACTTATGGCCCCACGATCTAGTACAGGGTTGAAAGAGAAAAATTCACCTAAAATGTAAACATAACTGTGACTCATTTCTTACCAATTTTCTCAATACATCTGAGTGAAATGCAATAACAAGTCAACATCTATCGTTGTCTTTTCTCTGCCTTGTGCCTTTCCTTAACCCCACATTCCTAATGAAGTACTAGGCAGGCAGCCCCAGAATTCCTTGGTGGCTACTGTAGCGTCTTCTTTTGAGTAGATGTAGTGTGGAGACCCAAGAAAATCATTTAGATAAGCGGAGCTCACATGTCTCTCTCCCCGAGATCCCCTCGTGACAAGAACTTGGTCGCAAGGGGGCAACAGCATGATGCAGGTACCGACAATAAGACGGCTTATTTAACCAGCACTGCAGAGTGCCTCCACTGTGCCTGGCATTGTGCCAGGGCTGGGGATACTGAGATAAGTAAAGACAGATGACCATGGCCTTCCCAAGAAGCCCACTCACAGGTTAATGGGGAAGTTATTCAAGTAAACCGGCAACTGAAGTTCATTATGATCTTCAGGGGTAGAAACGAGCAAATGAATTACATCTACATTTGAAGTGGTTTTAGTACCTAAACACAATTTAAAGGTAAAAATATCAGACCTTGTTGCCATGTTTTGCTAACATATTATTGACAATCCAGATGTTTCTCACCATCAGAGTATTTGGCATGACATGGATCCAGATCCAGATCACCACAGTTTTTACATTAAAATGTTCCAAGAGGTTATTTGAACATGGTATTAGCACAACCCAAGGAAATTAATTTCCTATGGATGATGATCAGTAACCTCAAACCATTAAAATGATCAGATTATAAAATAAGAACAAGCCACTACTTGACCCAATAAATTTTCAGTGACATTCAGTGACAGAGTCACTGATTTAATTAATTGTTTTCTTCTACCAGAGAAAAATAATCAAGGGACACAGGGTGAACAAAACATGCACCTAATAGGGCTGCTCCAAAACAACAAGCAGGAAGGCCCAAACTGGTGAAGCCAACATTGAGATGAGGCTAAAACCTTCAGTTCCACAGTCAGAGACAAGATTTAAAAGGGTGAAGCATTAGAAGGAGGATGGGCTGGGAAACAATGAACATAGGACTTCGGGAAGCACCATCCTTTTAATAAGAATTTTAATCAGATAGGTTACTAATCTGCCAAATTAGATTTCACAGTGACATAGTCACAGGCATTAAAATGCTAGCAAAAATGAATTAAAACCCCACTAATTAATGTATGGGTTTGACCTGGTTTTGAACTCCTGAATGAACTCAGAACTGGCAAGTAATTGAGGCTCATGTCACAGACTTTAGAACTGGAAGAAAATTTAGAGATCTTTCTGACCAACGCCATCATCCCTAAGATGAGGAAACTGAGTATCTGAGGGATTAAGGCCACTAGATAGTTCATTGCAGTGGCAATTAGAAAACAGAGTCTACACTTGAGAGTAGGTATAAAAACTTGACAAGTTAAGACGAGAGATGACAGGGACCCAATAATGGGATCACACATGTAGAAAAAAAACAGCTGTGTTGAAGTTAAGGAAGTAGAGTTAATGAAACTGATGAATTAAGGTTAAGGCTTATTTTAATAATCAATAAGAATTATTTACTTGAGGACAACCATTCTTGTCCACTCTGATCATATAAAGAGATTCTCCTCAGATGAGTGGGTAGCTATAGGATCCCAGAGAGGATGCCTAGAGCAGCCTAAAGCGCTCTCCAGGAAAAATAGGCCAAGTGATTCTGCCCCATGTCCCTACTCCAGGTTTGTGGGAAACCCAGATGCAGGCCCTACCATACAGGGTTCATCTCTGGGAATCTCAAATCTCAGTCCCAGCTTTTCAGGAGGAAAACACTGAGCTAAGATGCAGCTGCCTCATATGCCAGGGAAGCATTAGAACTGTGACAGCTGGGGCAGGGCGTTCTTGCATGAACTTCCCCAGGTAATTCTGTTCAGAAAATGCTGCCTGCAGAATTGGCAGTCTTTGTAAATGTCTTTCTGGTGGATATCATTCATAAACATTATAGATGGCATAGAGTCCAGTGGTCCCTCAACTTTTAGATTTTATAGACTGGTACATTTTCATCAATTCTAGGCACTCATTGGTAACTTTCTACTTTGCCAGGTAAGGGCATTTTAGAAACTTACATTCATATCATGCAAAAAGGATCATTTTAAACCCCAGAAAGTAGAAAGGAAGTGTGTAATAGAAAATATAGTACTCTAAGTTGAACAAGTTCAACTTTATGAAAAATCTATATTGCCCCTCTTTTTGCAATTTCATACTGGACCAGTGAAAACTTAGTCACAGTTATCTCCAGTCAGTCCACAAATGGCATTTGGAGACCATGATCTTATTCCATTAGAAAATACCTCTACCACCACATATATTTATTCAGAATATCTACTCACCTCTTTAAAAAGAGACACATCCCAAATAAGAGGAATTGAGAGATTTTACCACTGGTACTACTTAGAGAGGTGTGGGCAGAGTTAAGGACACAAGGGACAATGACAAGCACTAAAGAAAAACTGTTATAACCCGCAGGCCTGAGGGCTGCCAGTGGTGTTACCAGGACCCAGGAGAGCTGGGGCCCTAGAGGAGGGACCAGGCAGACATTGTAGTTATGTGGTAATATGGCCACTTCCAGAAAGAGGAAGGAAAGGAGTAGGGAAAGAGCTGCAAAGGTTTATATTGACCTCTTTCTTACCTTGTCTCCAGGCTCTTGCTGGGCCTTTTACTGGCCTGAACCTTCTGGAAGCCAAGAAGCAAGAGGCCAGGTGGTATGATCCGCAGGGGTCAGCCTCCGAGACCAAAAGTAGAAAAGAGAATAAAGAATGGGTCTGGTGGTGGATGGAGAGGGAGAAATGGAGAATAACCAACATAAAGCTAATAACCCCAGAATTATAATAAGTCATCCCTCTACTTTTGAGGTCCTTCAGTTGTCAGAATCTTAAAACTTATTTTATGGGCTAATCAGCAAAAGAACAGGTGTGAGAGTGTTTTCATAGCTTTCCCTTTCTTGTCCAACTGTTTTCTTTCTAGTGCCATTTTTCTATTGAAGATTTCAGTGTGATGTATGAATCAAATTCTAGATACACATAAACTTTGTTTTGTAAAACTTTTTGTCCCAAATATGTTTGTGATGTATAACTATTAGTCATTCAGTTCCAATAATTGTTCATGCACTTTGTCTTATTGACTTATTCTTAAATCATATATAGTGATCTTAGGGAAAACTTTTATGTAAAACTGAAACTGATTTTAGCTATTTCTAAAGGTAGGGTAACATAATTCATGTCAGCAGAAAGTTAAATCCGAAAACCATAACAGAGACTGATGAGAGAGGGATAAAGGAAACACTCAAATGTCAAGAGCCTCTGTCGCCTGTTCTTGCTCATAAAAGGCAGAAGCTCTTCTTTTCTCTAAGCATATTAATGAGGCTCTGGGTATCCAAAGAGAGACCCAGGGCCACAGAGAATGGGTGCACAACGGCTGTGCATAAGGATGTGAAGAAAACTGAATTTCCAGAGGATGTCAAGAATTAGAAAACAGAGGAGGAAAGAGACATAGGAAAACTAAGTGAAAGAGGGTGTGAATAACATGGCGGAAAGTTGAATAGTAGCCACCAGGGGTGGGAGAAACAGAGGGCTCTGAAGAATAGGGATGAGTGCTATCTAATTCTAAGTTGTTTCGTATTTTATAATGCAATGCTTACTCCATTGATTCAAACCATATATACATATAAATGTCTTCTGAGGATGGTCTGAGGGAAAACCAAAAATTGGTGAGTTGCACTTGCGGTTTAGCAGGAAGCAGGGGAAGACAACAGTGGTGGAATCCAGAGCAGCAGACATTAGGAGCTCTAAGTGACCAAGAGAATATGTATGAGCCCTCAGGAGTTCACAGAACACTTGTGGAAGCCACTGAACTGCCCTCAGAGCAGATGGTGGCTCAAGCCAATGCTATTTACTTAGAGAAAGAGAGATTGGGGGGAGGGGCAGAGGGAGAGGGAAAGAGAGAATCTTAAGCATGGAGCCTGACGCAGGACTCCATCTCATGACCCTGAGATCATGACCTGAGCCAAAATCAAGAGTTGGACATTTAACTGACTGAGCCACCCAGGCGCCCCATCAAGCCAATGCTATTTAAATCTCAGCGAGACAGAGTAATCATACTGCCCGTCTCAGTTAAACACTAAATTCCGGAAATTCGAGAATATGGATCTGCTATTGGTCAACAGGACCCAAGTAATTCAATTTGCTACCTTTATGGGATTGTAGTAAAATCTATATTTGTGAAAAATTTTATACTGTCTCCATTGCTAATATTTTGCATTTTATAAGCACATCATTTAAATTTGTATTTGCCAGAAATTAGCCCCTAACATATATAGATGGAAATAGTTATAAGTAAAAAGAAATAGTGATCTTTCAGTTTTTACTAGACTATAAAACTAGTACACTATTTGAACGAAGACAGATACTATTTTGCTATACACAACACACTGTTCCCTTTTACTCTCCATTTCAAGCTGTAGTGTGTCAGATTATGGTTGGGTTTTAGAATCTCACTAACTTACTCAAGATTTTGAAAATTCTTTAAAATAAACCCACCTAGGGGCGCCTGGGTGGCTCAGTCGTTAAGCGTCTGCCTTCGGCTCAGGTCATGATCCCGGGGTCCTGGGATCGAGCCCCGCATCGGGCTCCCTGTTCCGCGGGAAGCCTGCTTCTCCCTCTCCCACTCCCCCTGCTTGTATTCCCTCTCTCGCTGTGTCTCTCTCTGTCAAATAAATAAATAAAATCTTTTAAAAAAAATAAATAAATAAAAAAAATAAATAAATAAAATAAACCCACCTAACCTCACCATCAGCCAGTTAAATATTTCAGTATTTGCAATCACATATGAAATTCTTTTTAGAGCAATGAGATATAATAGAAATAGTTTTACAAAGAAAATCTGGAGATCTCAGCAAGAGTCTAGTTCTTCTTTGAAGACCTGGATGACCAAGGACATGTTTCTTATCTTTCTGGACCTCAACTTCCTCATCAACAAATGAACAGATTGATCGTCCAAGACTCTGAGGTAAAGGAAGCTGGTGTTCTAAATAAGTCCATGAATGACTTCAACTTCCTTTCTCTTTTACTTCTTCCATGTATTTGCTCTGTCAACTTACCAGCAATGGTGGGGGAACCAATGGTCTGCCATCTTAACCTTCATAGCAGTTAATGTGCAGTCACTAGCTTGATTGTTCTACTTTTACTTAAACTTCATCCATTCATCATATCTAGACTAAATATAGGCCCAGCAAATACTAGATTTTAGGGATTCAAAATCAGAATAAAACAAACCCCTGCTCTTGAGGATCTTCCAGCCTAGAGAGAAGAGGTAACCATAAATAATTAAAGTACTGTACTCGAGTTATAGATAAAGCCCATGGGAAGATAAGTATAGTGATAAAATTTTCCAATGGAGTGAGGGCATCAGAAAAGACTCCATAAAGGAAGGGCTATTTAAAGTGGTCCTTCAGTGAGTAGGAGCCTACCAGGTAGGCAGAGGAGGAGCACACACATGCAAAGGTACTAAGGGCAACATTTCTGTTGGCCTTTCTGGCAGCTTGATGTGGCTGTGTGACTAAGTTCTAGCCAATGAGATTATAAGAAACGATAAGTGGCACCTCCAGAATGTTCCATGTATGTAAGTTTTCCTGGCCCTGTCCCCTTCCCACTGACTGGAAGATGGAAACAACAGGAGCAACCACTTAAAACCTAGAAATGGTACAGTTGTCCTGCTAGCCCTGGACCACTCACCCCTGAATGTTATGTGAGACAGAAATATCTATCTTTTTTAAGATACTGTACTTCTAAGACTTTTTGCTACAGCAGCTTACCCTATTCTCTAATTCAGCCACATTCTGGAATTTAGAATTTGTTGAGTAAATGGTGGCAAAACCATAGAAGATGGGGAGAAGAATGACCCGTTCAGGTACATGTATGTAACAGGAGATTTGAAGTAGAGAGAGACTGGAAACAGAGAAACAAGTCATGGAGGGACCTAGACTGTGAGAGGCTGCTCTATGCCAGATACCGTACTGGGCGTTTTACTAAAGAGTGTCTCATTTAACCCTCACAATAACTTGCAGAGATATTATTATTACTTCCAGTTCAGAGATGAGGAATCCCAAATTTAGACAGGTTAAGCATACCCAGAGTCTCATAGCTCATTAGCAACAAAGTTGGAATTCACATCCAGGTTTGTCTGTCTCCAAAGCTGATATTCTCCCCTCTGCACCAGTCTGCCCCTAGGTAAGAGATGGGGGTGGGTACAAGGGTGGGCTTGTCCAGACTGGGATGATAGAGTACAGTGGTAAGCGGAGAGCAGCAGATAATATGAGATACATTTCAGAAATAAAACTGATAGGCATTGGTGACTGACTTAGAAATTAAGAATTTCTAAGAAAACAAGAATTATCCATTCACTGGTTCATTAGCCAGGAATTAATCCAAGATTTTGTGGATTTTATGACCTGTCCTTATTTTTTTTTCCTAAGTTGGCTTCAGTTTTTTGTTGTTATTCCTTTCAAAGCTCATTCGGTTTATTTTTGTTTCTCTCTCTAGGAGTCTGGTTTCTTATTATTCAGAGACACTTGTAGTGGATGTTTCCAAAGACTTTTCACCTCCCTCTATTTCCATTAGGGTGTTCCCATCTCCTTTTCCACATCAAACACATACCATGGGGAGCTTGCAACCAAATCTATTGGCAGCCTTTTTGGAAAGCTGGAGGGCAGCTTATTTTACTCTGGGCCATCATTAGTGGAGTATTTCATCCTTTGTTTGGACCAGTGGTCTGGTATGGAATGGCATTTCAGAATCTTCATTGCTAGTTCTCGCTTGTGTGGAAGGTAGTTTTCGTTGAGATTGGTGTTGTAAATAATGCAGTAATACTGAGATAATAAAATTCTGGTCATTGTTCAGCAAAGAGCATGGGGAAACACCTAGAGAAGAGTTTGGAAACCAGCTGAACCTTTCATGGCAGGTGTATTTGTGTTTTGAACGGTGACCTCCATGATGTATCTAGCATAGCTAGCACTTCACAGATTTCAACACAATTTCATATTTCTTATAACACTTCACCCTCTTAAGAACTCTAAGGAGCAGGCAGGGTAAAAATTATCCCCATTTATAGAAGAAGAAATAAGCTCAAGTGTTTAGGTGACTTGTCCAAGCCCTTTTGGCTAGTGCCGTCTTAGAACTCAAAGGTCACATACCTCCTCAGTGTCATCTTTACTTTCATAACAACCTGCCATAAATAGGGAAAAATATGTAGTAACGTAAGAAAGCAAAAACATAGACTCATATTAAATGATGGTCTCTGCCTTCACACATTTGCCTTCCTTCAAACATCCCAGATCATTTTGTAAACAAATGTCATTATTCCCAAGAAATGAAAGCACCTGTAATATTAGAGAAACACTCTTATGGGAAGGAAAAGCACTTTTCAGATAATAAGAAAGGTTGTAGAGTATTTCCAGGCTGGAGTTTCTCCTCCCAGAAGCTGGTTTATAGGGAAGAAACTTCAGTGACTATTTATGAGCTATGTGGCAGAAAGCTTATATAGGCAGGACAGAAATGTAATCCAAAAGCAAAATGCTTCTTCTCATTTTAAACTCTGGATAGACTGTTTCATGAACTACTAGAAAAATATCTCAACTCCTTCATCACAGCCAAGTTCTGGGAGCTGAGCCGACAGCCCCAGTTCCTAAGTTTGTCAGAGATCAGACCATTGGGAAGTTGTATGACACATTCAGTGCACAGTTCTATGAGCTAAGTCTCTCCGGTACACAGACGCTATCTTTTCATCTTTGCATTTCTAGTGCTTTGGACACTAGGTGCTCATTAAATGTATGGGGGATTACAAGTAATACCTGATGAAAAATAGGAGCTTTTGCCAGTATTTTGCCAAAGGAGCATAGATGAATCCCCTCTAATGTTTTACAGATGAATATTTTGATCCCAACAGTGCATTGAAGAGGATGCCCATCAATATACCAGAAGAGCCTCCGCTTCTCTATCTAATCTCTGCCACTGGGCCCCGCTCTGCTCTTCTCTCCACTCCTCCTCTCTGCCTTTCTCTTTAACTCCCTGTATATGTCTGAATCATTTCTCTCTCTCTCTCTCTGTCTCTCTAAATTTCCTTACAATTTTTCTCATGGATTAGCTAAGAAATAAACAAAAACTATAGGTCATTTATAAAATTCATTATGAATTAATCCTGGTAGGAATGATTAATATTACTGTTAGAATCAAAACTTTACAAGCACTAAAACTGTACTTAATAAAATGTGTTAACTAAAAATTAGTGGAATAATCAAATATTCCTGAAAAAATTTAGTTATGAAAAAATTGACCCAAGAAAATTGCACCTTGTAGAAGTAATGGCCATTAAGAGAAAAACTCATTATGACCAAAGCTAGAATCATTTTAAAAATAACATATCAATGACAAAATGAATACCTGACATAAAATTTAAGTGAAAAGAATTGATCTTGGTGAAAATAATTTTAGTAAAATAAAAATGAAAGTAGAAAAATATGAAAACTATTAAATGCACTCTATAGAAAATTAATCAGGGAATTAAATTGTCCTAATGGCTTTCACTGCAGAAAATCCTTTCTTGAACCAAATTATTCAATGTTGGTATAATTCTGACTGAAATATTCATACTAAAAATGTCCTTGGGTTCAAAATATCGGGTCAAAACAGTAGGTGCTAAAAACGCTCCATCAATGACATGGTATATCTGAAAGCCTGGAAATTATTTCCTTAGCCAGGAAAATGTCTTCTCTGGACTTAAGTTTTTGTGTCTTTCAGATGAAGATGTTGGAATAGATTATTTTCCCCTTGTTTCTAAAGTTCTATAATTCTATGATTAACCAGATAAGTATTAAATTCTTTAAAAATTTTTAAACTAAATTTCAGGTCAGCATAAATAAAAAGATCATGAAAGTAAGTCAGAAAGAAACCCAGGCAAGATTCCTTTTTGAACACAGAATATGAAAAGCTAGACAATTAATCATATAATGACATAGTTAAAGCCATAAGATACGTTGTCACTTTAATAAGTAATAAAAAAATGATTTATTTTATAAACTGAGAAAAAAACATTTTTCTTTCATTTTGGAAATTCTGTAGAATAGAGTATAGTAGACACTGTTGGATCCATGTGAAAATCTGATTTTTCCACATTGTGTGCTCCTGGCAAGAGAGAATATTTAAGTTACACTTAATATTGAACTAGACACTTTATCCAAAGCAATCATAAGAGAATAAGTCAGTCAGGCAATTCACAAACAAAATTTTATACCATTGCATAAAATTAAGTAATCAATAGTTTATGAACTCATTTTGTGTAAAACTTTTTTTCTTCCAGTTTTGTCATTTACTGTGCATCTAATTTTGCTTAAAACATTAAACATCGCTGAAGATATTCCTATTTCAAAGTATTTACATTAACTTCCATTTTCTGTTAAGATGATTGACATAACCAACACATTAAACGTAAGATGCATCTTGACTGCTCTTAGCAGAGTACGAAGAGCATGCATTCAAAAGTCGCTGCCATGGAACAAATTGTCAGGTTAGAGTAGTCAACAAGACCCACTACTAAAGGATTGCTGTCCTGGTTCAGATAACTACGGGCCAATCCTCCAGTTCCCAGCCTGGATGGAGTTGTAAGCCATTAAAATGAAGTTTAAAAAAGTGAATGTGGCCATTTCTACTCACTTTTCTGTGAAAATAATATCTTTGATTATGAAAAAGTAAGCATTCAAACAAAAACTTGGATTTCATGCAGAGTCACTTACAAAAGAATAAAGTCTGAGACCACTGGAACTGCATTGCTTTGCAGATTTTAATGATTTTGGCTTCAAATAATAAAAAAAATTTTTAAAAATAATAATGATAGTAATATCAGCTAACAATTACTGAGGCACTATTCCAAGCTTGTATGTATTTAATTTTACTAAAACATCGTGGAGTAGATACATTATTATCCCCATTTTACAGATGAGAAAACTAGAGCTTAGAGAAGTCATAGAATTTGCCTAAGATCATACAGCCAGAAAATGTCATACCCAGGATTTGAATATAAGTTGTATGGCTCCAAAACCTCTACAGTGCAGCCTCCCCAGCACAGTGTGGGTTTTGAGAGGAGGATAATTGCATGTAGAAATTAAAATTCTTTTTCTATAGCAATTGGTTGAGAACTTCAGGCAGAAATTTTCAATTTAATGTGGGAGACAGCTACCTGTAACTATAAATCTGAAGACCATGATTTCTCAGGTTAAATTAGAATTTGCCCTTTCCTTCATGGGGTTTTATTTTCTCATCTTAACATTTCCCTTGCCTGTTTGACTGTAATTTAATTGCTGTTTAGAGTTCAGTGTCCCTTAAGAATTCTAGGTGAATGTCCTTATCTTGTTTTCTTCATTCCATTTGTGGGTCACAGCTGCCTTATCTCTTTAAACATAACACAGTGTTGTTTTTTCCATTTGCATTTTGGGAGGATCAGGTGAGAGAAGTGATGGAATAATACCAGCATACTCAGTTACGCTGCCTTCATCCTCAACTCCTCCCAGCTCAACCCTTCACAATTCGGACAAGTCTATGAAAGAGACCAGATTCAGAAAGGCAATTTTGTAGTTTAAACCACTGTGTTTAAATGAAAAGGTGAAGCAGAAGCTTAAAATTAAAGTTCAACTTCTTAAATTTCACTGAAAAACTCTGCATTCGACCCCTAAGAATAAAATGGAACAGCGTTTTATCCATGTATTCATTTACTGAACAGACATTTAAGAAGAACCTGCTCCCTGCCAGGCTGTGCTGAGTGCACAGGACACATCAAGGAGGTCAGCCAGACAAATGTGAGAATTTAAAGGTGCCATGATAGTAGGTTCAGGGAGGGTGTGAAATAGGAAGAGTCAATCCCCCTTTTGTTGATGGTCAGGAAAAGTTACATCAATAGTAAGATGCTTTGGCTGAGTCTCAAAAGAGAGTTTTCAAGGCAGCCCAGGAATTGAGGTCGGGGGGTGGGTATATTCTAGGCAGAAGGTAGAGAGGGACAAAGATCACAGAGCCTGTTCTGGGTTCTCCAAGGAGTTCAGCCAGTGTTTGGTAAGGTGGGGAGGAGTGTGCAGGAGGGAGAGGCTGGAGAGGTAACCAAGCTCCCATCACAGCAAGCCTCATAGGCCACATTAATAAGTGCATAGTTTATAAGGGCAGAGGACAGCCCTTTAGGTTTTTAAGCAAGAGAGTGCCAATGTCAGATTTGTGTTTGTGAATGATCACTCAGGTTATAGCATGGACAGGAGGAAAAGCAGACTAGGGGGCAGGGAGGCCAATTCGGAGGTGGTTCATTAGTCAGACTGAAAGATGTTGAGGGTAAACTAAAGCAATTGAGAGAGCTGCAGTTGGCTTCCCCGGCACCTTTACGGGGTTTAGAAAATGGCACCCCCTCTAGACACTTTCAGAAAAAGGCTCCCCTCTGGGCCACAAAGCCCACTGTCTGGGATACAAATAACCCTCATCACCCTCAGCCAGGCCCCAGACCCCTTGTACAGTGCACAAACTGCTCAGCACATGCACTGGCCTCAGCAATGGTGTGAAGACGAGGAAGAAGCAGGCGACATGATAGAATGGACGGGATGTGGGAGATGAGGAAAAATGAGTCTAGGATAACTCCCAGATTTCTAGTTTGGGTGAATATGTGAGTGGTGATAGTATCTACCAAGAAAGAAAATTTCATAATAAAGACAGATTTGAAAGAACAGAATCCCATGTCAGAATTAACGTTTTCAATGTGCAAGAGCATCCAAATATAATTGTCTACTGTGAGGGGCTTCTGGATGATCAGCAGTGCCTAATCCTCTAGGATAGAGCTTTCTCTATACCTACAACTGCCTGAAGCTCCAGAGAGGGTCAGTATCCCTCACTCTATCAAATCTGGACTTACTTCCTTTTTCCATGGTTAAGTTCTGAGAATGTGGAAACTCAGAGGACAAACCCTCTCATAGAGCCAAGGGCACATTCCTCGCTTCCTGAGAGCTGACTTACAAT